>NC_062543.1:16424008-16434008 GCF_022655615.1 Tachysurus fulvidraco
AGAGACTGTTAAATGTGATCATGCTGTTAATTAACACAGTGCTAACATGGCTAACTTGACAAACAGCTAGTTAACCGCTCACATGCAAGCTGCTGATCCGACGTCATGCTGATATTAAACATCTATCTGTTATTAAAGTGTCTCCTTAGTGTTTTAGGTAATAGACTAGCATCAAAAACATTGCTAAATATGCTAATGACCAATCACAGGTGTTCAGTTTCCTGCTAAAAGTATAACTTTAATCATTTCTAAACTTATAATAATTTCATTTTAATATCGATGCCAATTTTAAAACACCTCAAACGATGCAAATTAACACCTGAAAGATGAGTGTGAAGGTTCTCCTGGAGGTCTCATGAAGGTTCTGCAGGAGGTTCTCCTGAGCTCTGCATGTTCTGAGTGTGTACCTGAAGCTGAGGTGAACTTCAGGTCCGACACATGCTAATGCTTCCAGTCGCGTGGCTAACATCAGCTCCGTCACCGGTGAGATGAGACACGACTCATTTCTCATTGTCCTCAGTCACCGCCAGAGTTTCTCTTCAGTTTTAACACAAAACCAGAATTCTACAAACACCTCAGAAGAACTTTTGTGTTTATAAGTTAAAGATTTTTTGTTTGTTTTGTTTAAAAACAAATTGTGGTGTAAAGTTGTGAAATGTTCCATTATATAAAGGTTTTGTAGCAAAAATTGAAAATAAAAATAGAGTTTTATGTTTATGTTGTTTGTTGTTAAATACCATGAGAACAAAAATCACCAAATGAACACACACCACCAACACACACCACTAACACACACCACTAACACCAACACACACCACTAACACACACCACCAACACCAACACACACCACCAACACACACCGCCAACACCAACACACCACTAACACCAACACACACCACCAACACACACCGCTAACACCAACACACAACACTAACACACACCACTAACACCAACACACACCACTAACACACACCACCAACACACACCACCAACACACACCACTAACACCAACACACACCACTAACACCACCAACACACACCACTAACACCAACACACACCACCAACACACACCACTAACACCAACACACACCACCAACACACACCACTAACACCAACACACACCACTAACACCAACACACACCACTAACACCAACACACACCACTAACACACCAACACACCACCACAACACCACCCACACACACCACTAACACACACCACACACACCAACACCACCACCACACACACCAACCACACACCACAACACACCAACACACCACTAACACCAACACACACACACCACAACACAACACCACCAACACCAACAACACCAACACACACCACCAACACACACCACCAACACCAACACACACCACCAACACACACCACTAACACCAACACACACCACCAACACCAACACACACCACCAACACACACCAACACACACCACCAACACACACCACTAACACACAACACCAACACACACCACTAACACACAACACCAACACACACCACTAACACCAACACACACCGCTAACACCAACACACACCACTAACACCAACACACACCACCAACACCAACACACCACACCCACAACACACCACCCACTAACACCAACACACAACACCAACACACACCACCAACACACACCACTAACACCAACACACACCACCAACACCAACACACCACTAACACCAACACACACCACCAACACACACCACCAACACACACCACTAACACACAACACCAACACACACCACTAACACACAACACCAACACACACCACTAACACCAACACACACCGCTACCACCAACACACACCACTAACACACAACACCAACACACACCACTAACACCAACACACACCGCTAACACCAACACACACCACTAACACCAACACACACCACCAACACAGTACACCACACACACACGTACACCAACAACACCACACCACCAACAGTACACCACACCACACACCAACACAACACACTCCACCAACACCAACACACTCCACCAACAAAGTACACCAACACAGTACACCAACACAACACACTCCACCAACACCAACACACTCCACCAACACAGTACAGCAACACAACACACTCCACCAACACAGTACACCAACACAGTATAGCAACACCAACACACTCCAGCAACACAGTATAGCAACACAACACACTCCACTAACACCAACACAGTACAGCAACACAACACACTCCACCAACACCAACACAGTCCACCAACACAGTCCACCAACACAGTACAGCAACACAACACACTCCACCAACACACTCCACCAACACACTCCACCAACACAGTACAGCAACACAACACACTCCACCAACACACTCCACCAACACACTCCACCAACACAGTACAGCAACACAACACACTCCACCAACACACTCCACCAACACACTCCACCAACACAGTACAGCAACACAACACACTCCACCAACACACTCCACCAACACAGTACAGCAACACGCTCTGTGTATTTGATGTTAGCTCCTTTAAAGCTAACAAGCGTAGCAGTGGTTTTATAAGCAGAGGACAGTTAGAGGCTTGAACTCTGCTTGAGTAGTGATAACTGATGTTTTATAAAGTTTATGGAGCTTATAAACAGCTTGTGATGGGGTTTTTACGTGCTGCTGCTGTTAGCTTGTGTTTGTCTCGCACATTATTTTGTTATGTTTTTGGGTTTAATGGCCCATTTTTCACTGGTTTAACCTGCACAGCGTGAGCGCGCTCGGTCTGCCCGATGTATAGCCCATCAGCACGGAGTTTATGTCAATTTATTCACCAAAGTTTGTCTTCATTCTGTTGGAGGCAGCCTATAGGACGCCGAGTCGTTCTGTTCGGCTGAAGGATTTAGTTTTATGCTATTTTTATCGCACTCTCCATGTCGCTGTGATTTAAGCGGCACATTCTGGCTTATTAGCTGCTAATAAGTGTGTCCAGGAGCACCAGCGCGGATCGTAAAACACTTTGCAGCTAATTTTACAAGTCGCTTGTTTTCCTTATCAACGTTTTTGTGGTTTGTTGTAAAACATGTGAATGAAGACACATTAAGTGTAATAATAACTTCAGCGCTGCAGCTTTGCTGATGTCCTGTTCTGTCAGCAAAGGAGGTTAAAGAACCCGTAGTTTAGCAGCGTGCAGGAACGGAGGAGATCCTTGTTCAATGCCAACAACTTTGACTGGAATGAATGTTATTTCTAAACAACTGAACATAAAGGGGAAAGTAATAAAAAAAAGGACAAATCCTCCCATCTGCTGAAACATTCCACTGAAGTGGATCCAGCGGCCTTCACCACGTTCGGAAGACAGAAGAGCAGACGGAACCTCAGCCAGTAGCATGAGATTAATTTCTTTGGATGTGAGGAAGCGGAGCGGGATCAGAGCGGCGGAGCAGATGAGCTGGAGCAGAGGATGGTTAAGTCCACTTCTCATCAGGACCTTCAGATCAACAGCCCAGAACCTTTACCGCTGAGCAAGCAACTCTCCCACAGGTTCTCCAGTGCTGCTGTGGGAACAGCATCCGAGATCCAATCCTGGCGTTCCTGAGCCGGCAGAATGTCCTGCTGGTTTGGGGAGAAGAAAAAGAAGACCCAGAAGAGTGGAGCAGAGATCGTTGGAGTCTCTGGTGAGTGTACTGTAGCTAGTACCAGCTAGCTTGTTATGCTAATAAGTGTCCAGCCTGGGGATTAGTGTTACAGTTACTGGTTCAGATTCAGACACTGTTGCTGTGAAAGTCGTGTAACGTTTCTGCACGTGTTTATGTTATACACAAATAGCAGAATTAGTCGCTTCCTGTCCTGAACTGCTTCTGTGGTGCTCCGGCTGCCGATCCTTAAACACCACGCTGTGAGCATTCCCAGAAGTACGTTTAAAAAGAAAAGAAAGAAAAGAAAAGAAGAGTGGAGTCTGTCATCTATCAATAACTCAGGATTGACCTTGAAACAGACACGTAAACAATTAACCAACTAAATGAGGACGACTGCGTTACTTTCTCCACAAGTTCACTGTGTTGGTAATTCATCAGACTGTGTGTGTGTGTGTGTGTGTGTGTGTGTGTGTGTGTGTGTGTGTGTGTGTGTGTGAAAGGTTCCTCTGTGATTTTATTGTACCAACAAATCTCCAGCTTGTACTACAGGCCGAAGGTGTGGAGTGTGTAAAAGCTTCTCATGAGATCCCAGCCGAGACTCTGCACCAGACCTTCTGACTTCACTCCTCCAGTTCTCCAGTTGCTCCTTTGGGAGAAAAGTCTACAGTTAACACAGATAACTGTAGGGGGTAAAATTCTTTTAGCTAGAAGTGTACACGGTGCGATGGTCCATCCTGATAAAAAATGCAGAACTCTGAATAGTTCTTGGGATTTCTGCTTAAAGGTTCTGAGGAGAACCCAGCAGCACCAAGATAGAGATCCTATACGCAGATCTCTCAGTGCTAAGAACCCTTGAAGGACCCTTGTTTTCTGTTTGTGTACAGTGTGGAGGATCGACAGGAAGTAGATGAGGTTCTAATCTTTAAGGGTTTATTAGAGAGTTTAGAACAGGGTTCTGCTTCTCATAGGAAATGAACACAGTGCTGTGGGGAACTAGACAGGAACTTTAAAGGTTCCTCTGATGAACACTTGACGATGCTACCATGAGGATTTGTTTAAGCTGTGTGTTGATGTTTAAGCTCCATAAGGCGTTATAGCGCTTCTGTGTGATGTGAGGGTTATTTGTCGTTCATTTGTCGCCCTCTGGTGTCCAAAATCAGTACTGCAGCCGTCTGTCACCTGTCTCATACCTTCAGAGTCACCTGTCACCTGTCTCACCCCCCCCCCCCAACCCCAAACTCTCTCGTCAGGCTTTCGTGAGTCTTTGTGTCACTGGTCGTCTCTCTGTCCTGTCCCATCATCTGACCCTTTGTCTGTTGTCTGCCTGCGTGCACAACTCACTCAGGACTCCAGTCACCAGTCCAGTCGGAGAGAGAGAGAGAGAGAGAGGGAGAGAGAGAGGGAGAGGGAGAGAGAGAGAGAGAGAGAGGGAGAGAGAGAGAAATAGAGAGAGAGAGAGAGAAATAGAGTAATAATAGTATTGTGTATAAATGTGACCTCTAGGTGGTGCTGTAGGAGCAAGTTTGTGCTGTAAATATAGCGACTCAAAAAGCCCATGAACTGTAACACACACACCAACACACACACAGAGACACACATATACAGACACACACACACACACACACACACACACACACACACACACACACACACACACACACACACACACATACATACACACACATACATACACACATACACAGACACACATATACACACATACACACACACACACACACACACACACACACACACACACACACACACACACACACACATACACACACATACACACATATACACAGACACACACACACACACACACACACACACACACACACATACACACACATACACACATATACACAGACACACGCACATATAAACACATACACAGAGACACACACATATATACACACATACATATACTGTACACAGTCACACACATACACACACATATACACAGAGACACACACATATTACACAAATACACACACACTTACACAAATACATATACACACATGTACACAGACACACACAAATACATATACACACATGTACACATACACACACATATACACAGACACACACATACACACACAGATATATATACACACACATACACACACAGACACATACACACACACAGATATATACACACACGCACACAAACATACACACACACACACACACACACACACACACACACACACACACACACACACCCTTGTTTTTTATTTTTTATTTTAGAATCTTCCCCTCTCTCCTTCACTTTTTCTCTCTCTCTCTCCCTCTCCCTCTCTCTCTCTTCCTCTCCCTCTCTCTCCCTCTCTCTCCCTCTCTCTCTTTTTCTCTCTCTCTTCCCCTCTCTCTCTTCCCCTCTCTCCCTCCCTCCCTCCCTCCCTCTCCCTCTCTCTCCCTCTCTCTCTCCCTCTCTCTCTTTTTCTCTCTCTTCCCCTCTCTCTCTTTCCCTCTCTCCCTCCCTCCCTCACTCTCCCTCTCTCTCTCTCTCTCTCCCTCTCTCTCTTCCCCTCTCTCCCTCACTCTCCCTCTCTCTCTCACTCTCTCTTCCCCCCTCTCTCACCCTCCCCTCCCTCTCCCTCTCCTCTCCCATCTCTCGTCTCCCTCTCTCTTTCCCTCTCTCTCTTCCCTCTCGTCCCTCCCTACCCTCCCCCTCCCTCTCCCTCTCTCCCCCTCTCCCTCTCTCTCTTCCCCTCTCTCCCTCTCTCTCCCTCTCTCTCTCCCTCTCTCTTCCCCCCTCTCTCTCCCTCCCTCCCTCTCCCTCTCTCTCCCTCTCTCTGCTGTGCAGTACTCAGTTCAGTGACACTTTCGGTCAGTGTGTGAATGAGGGATGGCTGATACGGCTCTTGGTAACAACTCTGTGGATTTCCTCTCAGCTCTGTGGAACTTCTCAGTAGAAGATGCTGATGGAGAGAACGATGCTCGCGACTCCTCTGAGTCCCACAAGCCCATGGTCCGTGGACTGCTCTCCTTCTCCTACTCCATCATCATCATCATCTCTCTGTTTGGGAATGCAGTGGTGTGTCATGTGGTGATGAAGAGTAAACGCATGCATTCAGTCACTGGAGTCTTCATCATGAACCTGGCCATCGCTGACATCCTCATCACCCTCCTCAACACACCCTTCACTCTGGTGAGAACAACCTGAACTGAGAAATTAACTGCACACCTATATTACAGTGAGGATGATGATGATGATGATGATGTGTGTGTGTGTGTATGTGTGTGTGTGTGTGTGTGCAGGTGCGCTTCATCTACAGTACCTGGGTGTTTGGAAAAATTATGTGTCATGTGAGCCGTTTTGCTCAGTACTGTTCTGTCCATGTGTCTGTGTTCACACTTGTAGCTATTGCTATCGACCGGCACCAGGTGAAAACACACACACACACACACACACACACACACACACACACACACACACACACACACACACACACACACACACATAGAGGCCACACCCCCTTTATTGTGATTGATAAACACAAGCCACTCCTCCTCTACTGTTACATTCTGTTTCCTGCCTGCAGGTGGTGCTGCACCCAATGAAACAGAGGATGTCCCGCCTCCAGGGCATGGTCTGGGTCGGGGTGATCTGGTTGATGGCCACATGTTTCTCTCTACCTCATGCCATCTACCAAACCCTGCTGCATTTCAAGATCAGGTGAGGAACCGTAGTCTTCTAGTGATCTTCCTCTTCACCAACACAGAGTGGGTGGGATTTAAAAAGTTCTAACCAGTTCCACTTCCACACCCAGTTAGTGAGATGTGATGGACAGAACATTTGGAAGGTTCTGCACATGTTCTGTACATATCACACTACCAAAGAACTACCACTATATCAAAGGGACCACCCCCTAGTGAGCAGGGGCGATGAGGTGCTGAGATGATGTGGTTAGTCACCACCCAGACCTGAGCAACGAGTGTAAACTCCTCTGTCCTACAGACGGAGCATGCTCTGTTCTGTACACATCCTGGTCAATGAGCTGTTACTATGGAAACGATATGGATGCATTAATCTAACCTGTGAGAGAATTAATCAACACCTGACTATCAATCAGAGTGCAGAACTCAGCAGCAGTGTGATATAAGAGATCCGTGGAGATATCCAGTCTGGTTAGCGATGTCCATTAGCATGAGAAAAATCGGCCGTAATTTTCATCTCGCTGCTTGAAGCCGATCTGAAGGAGCTCGTTATTTTATAGTTTCCAGAAAAAAGTCCCTTAGCAGAAAGATCCTACTGTGAAGTTCATGATATACTTGTGTCCAGCACAAAGCTGATCAAACTCTCAAGAACACACGTAGGAACACGTTAACGCTGCAGCCGAGCCGTTAGAGTCACAGCAAGAACATTCAGTCACCAACAAGCTTTTAAACTGGATGGACTTCACATCCTGCTCAGAAAAGCTCAGGTCAAGGGAGAAAGAAAATGACCCTGAGACACCCGAGAGAACCTTCTTACTCAGAGTTCTCTGGATAGGTGACAGTTTCAGCTGATTGTTGAACATCAGAGATTTTTTTTTAAAGAGAACCAAAGGTCCACAGACCACAGACTAAAGACTGGTAAACCATCTACAGAGAACATCTCCCAGGTTTGTCTGGGATGTTAACAGCGAGCCATTCAGTGTCCTCCCTGTAATCTGCTCCAGTTAAAGGTTCTGAGCTTCATAAAGTGCTCATTGCAGCACAGAGACGAGCCTTGTTACGTCAGTGTTCTGTGTGTGTGTGTGTGTGTGTGTGTGTGTGTGTGTGTGTTGGATTGTACACACACAGTTCTCTGTCTTTTATAATGTTTCTGTCATCTTCCTTCTCTCCCTCGCTCTGATCGCAGTGAGGAGAACATCAGGATGGTTTGTCTGCCCAGTTTCCCGAAGCCCTCAGACCTTTTCTGGAAGTACCTGGACCTCGCCACCTTTGTCCTGCTCTACGTGTTGCCGTTGATGATAATCACCATCGCTTACGTTGTCATGGCCAAAAAGCTGTGGAAGCGCAACGCCATCGGAGACGTGACACTGGCCCAGAGCTACGCCCACCGCCAGAGGAAGAGGATGACCATGAAGATGCTGATAGCTGTGGTGGCCGTGTTCGCCATCTGCTGGTTCCCGTTGAACTGCTACGTGGTTCTGCTGTCTAGTAAAGTGATCCAGGCGAATAACGGCGTGTACTTCAGCTTCCACTGGCTGGCCATGAGCTCCACCTGCTACAACCCCTTCATCTACTGCTGGCTGAACCACAACTTCAGAGCTGAAATCAAATCACTGCTGCTCATCGGCCGGGGTAAAATAAGCAGCCAGCAACACTGAAGAACGTATCTACTTATCTTCTACATCTACTCTACATGCAGCTTTATTTACATCCTTCTTCATTCATTCATTCATCTTCTACCGCTTATCCGAACTTCTCGGCGTCAGGCGATCTCAGGCGTCATCGGGCATCGAGGCAGGATACACCCTGGACGGAGTGCCAACCCATCACAGGGCACACACACACACACACACACACACACACACACAACGGACAATTTTCCAGAGATGCCAATCAACCTACCATGCATGTCTTTGGACCGGGGGAGGAAACCGGAGTACCCGGAGGAAACCCCCGAGGCACGGGGAGAACATGCAAACTCCACACACAAGGTGGAGGTGGGAATCGAACCCCCGACCCTGGACGTGTGAGGTGAATATGCTAACCGCTAAGCCACCGTGCCCCCCCCCCCTTCTACATATATTACATGTAATTACACATGAGTTTCTCTACAAACGTTTGTGTAACACTGATATAAACGTCATGTTTGTGAAATCCTCGTTTTAGTGTCGATGTGAAAATAAAACACTCATCATGTTCACACTGTAAATGTTGGACATGTGACGGAGCTCTGGAGCAGGAGGACAAGTGTGTGCTACTGAGATGTTGTCCACAGATGTTGTTTAATTTCTGTTATAAAACAGAATGTGTTCATTTCTCATTAGATGTCCCTCACTAATGTCCATAATTGGACCTAATAGTCTTCAGTACAGGAGAGCTGCAGTGTATTCCACAGGGTCTCCTCACCACACCATGGAGATGAAGCTACAGAGAAACCAATCCTCCGTAAAGTCCTGAGTCTGCAGTCGTCCTCGTGCCTCCTGACTGCATCTCCACAGAGCTTTTTATTATTTATTTTTTATGAACAAACATCTGCCTCGATCTTTACTGTAAATCTCAGATGATTAGAGTTCCTCTGATTATATATCGTTTTTTTATGGTGTGATGATGTGTTGATGTTCGTGCTGTGTAATAAATTCTCTAGCTGGATTGTTGTAGCTTTGTGCTGTGTAATAAATTCTCTAGCTGGATTGTTGTAGCTTTGTGCTGTGTAATCAGACGTTACTGCAC
>NC_062543.1:16446508-16449008 GCF_022655615.1 Tachysurus fulvidraco
CTCTCAGGTGTGTGACACTGAGTGAACCATACAGTTTAATAAAACCCCTAAGTTAATATTGTCATGTGTGTCGCTTGTTGCGTGTAAAAGCTGGTGTTTTCAGCTCCATCCTGCAGAAGTGGGTGGAGATGTGCAGGCTTTCCTCACCGTCAGAGCGTTCTGCTGTATCACCTTCTGAACCACGCTCTCGGCTGTAGAACTGACATCCACGCTCACCGCTGTAGTCTAAAACAGAAAAAGTTCCTTAATTTATTCTAAATGCATCAATTACAAGAAGCTTCACTGATCTGACTCCGTGACTCAGACACTCGGTGACTCAGTGACCCGTTTCCCCATGATTCAGTGACTATGACTCAGTGACTCTGTGCATGTCCATGTGACTCTGTGTCTCAGTGACTCTGTGACCCTGTGATTCAGTGACTCAGTGACTCTGCATGTCCCTGTGACTCTGTCTCTATGACTCTGTGGCCTTGTGATTCAGTGACTCTGTGACGTTGTGGCTCTCTGTGTGACCCTGTGACTCTGTTTCTCAGTGACTCTGTGATCCTGTGATTCAGTGACTCTGTGACTCTGCATGTCCATGTGACTCTGTGTCTCAGTGACTCTGTGATGCTGTGATTCAGTGACTCTGTGACTCTATGCATGTCCATGTGACTCTGTGTCTCAGTGAATCTGTGGTTCTGTGATTCATTGATTCGGTGACTCTATGCATGTCCATGTGACTCTGTGTCTCAGTGACTCTGTGATCCTGTGATTCAGTGACTCAGTGACCAAATTCACCATGATTCAGTGACTATATGACTCAGTGACTCTGCATGTCCCTGTGACTCTGTCTCTGTGACTCTGTGGCCTTGTGATTCAGTGACTCGGTGACTTTGTGGCTCTCTGTGTGACCCTGTGACTCTGTTTCTCAGTGACTCTGTGATCCTGTGATTCAGTGACTCTGTGACTCTATGCATGTCCATGTGACTCTGTGTCTCAGTGACTCTGTGGTTCTGTGATTCATTGACTCGGTGACTCTATGCATGTCCATGTGACTCTGTGTCTCAGTGACCTTTAAAATAGTATTATGATCGACTCGGTAGAACCATTATTCCGACCACCAAAGACAGATTCACAAATAACCTGCCTGATCTGTCTGGACTTCTTAATGTACCCTCAAACTCAAACGACCTAGATGCAATGACTAACAGCATAGACGCTATATTCACTAGCACATTAGACACTGTTGCCCCAGTCAGATTACAGAAGGTTAGAGATAAAACACTTGCCCCGAGGTATAATAGTCATACTCACACCCTCAAGAGGGAGACCCGTAACCTCGAACGGAAATGGAGAAAAACTAAATTAGAGGTGTTTAGAATTGCGTATAAGGACAGTATGTCCAGCTATAGACAGGCTCTAAAAGCTGCTAGGGCTGAGCACCTGAGCAAACTCATAGATAATAACCAGAACAATCCCAGGTTTTTATTTAGCACAGTGGCTAGTTTAACAAAAAATCAGAAATCTGAACACACTATTCCATCACATTTCAGTAGTGAGGACTTTATGAGATTCTTCACTGATAAAATCGAAAGTATCAGGAATAAAATAGGTGACGCTCAACATATGAGAGCAACCAGTGACACAATCTCACCTAAGGCTTTACACAGCTTTACAAGTACAGGACAGGAAGAGTTAGATAAACTTATTACTACAGCTAAATCAACAACATGTTCACTAGACCCCATCCCAACTAAACTACTGAAAGAAGTGTTACATAAAGCTGGTGAGCCTCTTCTTAATATCATTAACTCCTCGTTATCTTTAGGTTACGTCCCGAAGTCTTTTAAGTTGGCAGTTATTAAGCCCCTCATCAAAAAACCTAACTTAGACCCTAATGAACTATCAGATTACAGACCTATCTCACACCTTCCGTTTATGTCTAAAATACTTGAAAAGGTTGTGTCTGTTCAACTGAGCTCCTTCTTACAGGAGAACAACATCCTTGAAGAGTTTCAGTCAGGTTTCAGGCCCCATCATAGCACAGAAACTGCACCTGTTAAAGTTACAAACGACTTGTTCTTAGCTTCGGACCAAGACTGTATGTCACTATTAGTTCTACTTGACCTTAGTGCTGCATTCGACACTATAGATCACAACATTCTTCTAGATCGCTTACAATATTACACAGGTATTCATGGTCAGGCTTTAAGCTGGTTTAGATCCTACCTGTCTGACCGATACCATTTTGTAGAATTAAATGGTGAATCCTCCAGTTTACTACCAGTTAATTATGGGGTCCCTCAAGGATCAGTTCTAGGACCTCTGCTTTTCTCTATATACATGCTTCCATTAGGGAACATTATTAGAAGACATGGGATTAGTTTCCATTGTTATGCTGATGACACACAGTTATATATCTCATCAAACACAGATGAAATAGCCACAGTGTCCAAATTAACTCAGTGCCTTAGAGAGATAAAAGACTGGATGAGCTGCAACTTTCTATTGTTAAACT
>NC_062543.1:16464008-16469008 GCF_022655615.1 Tachysurus fulvidraco
CATGTGTGTTCTCTACATGTCCCTAAGAATGAATTGTTGCTATGGAAACGATAAGGTATCAGAGCGAGTGCATTGATATACCGTAGCTCTACAGGCAGGGCTGCTGATATAGAGAATTAATCAGCAGCTCAACACCAATCACAGTCCAGAAGTCAGCAGGGGGTTAAATTCAGAACAACCCTAATAGGTTCCTCACACATTACACCAAATGTAAAGTTTAGTGATATGGTGTAATGGCGCCACCGACAGGTGATGACAGGAACAACAGAAGTCTTGTAGTCTGAGTGTACAGTGAAACACATCCCAGTACAGGGAGAAGAAACAGCTCAGACTTTCAGATGTTTATTATACAATGATTTCAGCTCTGATGTCGTCCTCCTCAGGATGTGGAGAAACAGAGCTGAACTCACATCTGTCCACATCTGCTGGTGTCTGAGGTCGTCTCTACCTCTAACAGCTGGGTGTGAGAAGGTCAGGAGGGTTTCTGCTCTTCGCTACATCAGAAGATTGATTTCTGTACGCAGCAGACGACCATTTTTATAAAAAAAGTTCAACAAGGTGGTGCTGCTGTCTGCGTCTCGTCCCACGTGTGGTGGACTTTTATTCCATGTGTATATCTAAATGTCAGAACATTCCAGTGAAAATGTCATGAGGAGGAAGGAGAAGAGATATTTCTCCTGAGCTCAGGTTTAATACTGGAACAGAAGACAATGCTTTTCTTTCATGTTCTTTGCTTTAATTAAAGCTAAATGTGTCACGTTCACAGAGGAACCTGCTTAGAAACAGGTCTGAACACTTTCCATCCCTCACTGATGTTCCTCCACCTGAGATTGGACTCATTCACTCCAACTGTCTCATGATGGAACTGCAGTAATGCAGAAGACTAGAATATATTTCTACACCCAGTTCCTTTCAGAGCCGTGAGACGTGTACTGTGATGATGGGGTTCTGTGTGACATGATGGGGTTCTGTGTGACATGATGGGGTTCTGTGTGACATGATGGTGTTCTGTGTGACATGATGGTGTTCTGTGTGACATGATGGTGTTCTGGTGACGATGGGGTCTGTGTGACATGATGGGGTTCTGTGTGACATGATGGGGTTCTGTGTGACATGATGGGGTTCTGTGTGAGGTGCTGTGGACATGATGGGTTGTGTGACATGTGGGGTTCTGTGTGACATGATGGGTTCTGTGTGAATGATGGGTCTGGTGACTGATGGGTTCTGTGTGACATGATGGGGTTCTGTGTGACATGATGGGGTTCTGTGTGACATGATGGGGTTGGTGACATGATGGGTGACATGATGGGTTCTGTGTGACATGATGGGGTTCTGTGTGACAGATGGATGGTGGGTGTCTGTGTGACATGATGGGGTTCTGTGTGACATGAGGGGTTCTGTGTGACATGATGCGGGTATGGTTCTGTGTGACATGATGGGTTCGGTGACATGATGGTTCTGTGTGACATGATGGGTTCTGTGTGACATGATGGGGTTCTGTGTGACATGATGTGTGACATGATGGGGTTCTGGTGACATGATGGTGTTCTGTGTGACATGATGGGGTTCTGTGTGACATGATGGGTCTGGTGACATGATGGTGTTCTGTGTGACATGATGGGGTTCTGTGTGACATGATGGTGTTCTGTGTGACATGATGGTGTTCTGTGTGACATGATGGTGTTCTGTGTGACATGATGGTGTTCTGTGTGACATGATGGGGTTCTGTGTGACATGATGGTGTTCTGTGTGACATGATGGTGTTCTGTGTGACATGATGGGGTTCTGTGTGACATGATGGTGTTCTGTGTGACATGATGGTGTTCTGTGTGACATGATGGGGTTCTGTGTGACATGATGGGGTTCTGTGTGACATGATGGGGTTCTGTGTGACATGATGGGGTTCTGTGTGACATGATGGGGTTCTGTGTGACATGATGGTGTTCTGTGTGACATGATGGGGTTCTGTGTGACATGATGGTGTTCTGTGTGACATGATGGTGTTCTGTGTGACATGATGGGGTTCTGTGTGACATGATGGGTGTTCTGTGTGACATGATGGTGTTCTGTGCTGACATGATTGGTGTTTCGTGTGACCATGATGGTGATCTGCGTGATATGATGGTGTTTCTGTGGGACATGATGGTGATCTGCCGGGGACTATGAGGGGTTCTTGTGTGACATGATGGGGTTCTGCGTGACCATGATGGTGTTCTGTTGTGACATGATGGGGTTCTGGTGTGACATGATGGTGTTCTGTGTGAAATGATGGTGTTCTGTGTGACGGATGGGCTTCTGTGGACATGATGGGGTTCTGTGGTGGACATGATGGTGATCTGCCGTGATATGATGGTGTTCTTGTGTGACATGATGGTGATCTGCGTGACATGATGTGTTCGGTGTGCTGTGACAGATGGGGTTCTGCGTGACATGATGGTGATCTGCGTGATATGATGGTGTTCTGTGTGACATGATGGTGATCTGCGTGACATGATGGGGTTCTGTGTGACATGATGGGGTTCTGTGTGACATGATGGGGTTCTGCGTGACATGATGGTGTTCTGTGTGACATGATGGGGTTCTGTGTGACATGATGGTGTTCTGTGTGACATGATGGTGTTCTGTGTGACATGATGGGGTTCTGTGTGACATGATGGTGATCTGCGTGATATGATGGTGTTCTGTGTGACATGATGGTGATCTGCGTGACATGATGGTGTTCTGTGTGACATGATGGGGTTCTGCGTGACATGATGGTGTTCTGTGTGACATGATGGGGTTCTGTGTGACATGATGGGGTTCTGTGTGACATGATGGGGTTCTGTGTGACATGATGGGGTTCTGCGTGACATGATGGTGTTCTGTGTGACATGATGGTGTTCTGTGTGACATGATGGTGTTCTGTGTGACATGATGGTGTTCTGTGTGACATGATGGTGTTCTGTGTGACATGATGGTGTTCTGTGTGACATGATGGGGTTCTGTGTGACATGATGGTGTTCTGTGTGACATGATGGTGTTCTCCATTCACCATTTATTTCCTGCTCACTGCTCCAAGTGCCGAGGAGGAAATGACATCACTTGTGTAGTGAGTATTGTGTAGAGAGAATAACCAGCTGCCTCTCTTAAGTACACTGTAGGAGTCTGAAGCAGAGCTAAAGCCTTACATCTCTCTCTCTCTCTCATCGAGTCGAAATAAATATATTAGAGTATAAAGAGGCATATATATATGGTATATATGTAGATATTAAATAAAACAAAAATCTCTAAAAAATACGGTAAAAAACTATATATATCTAAACATGTTCTTCTCTTATCTATCTCTCTCTCTCTCTCTCTCTCTCTCTCTCTCTCTCTCTCTCTCTTTCTCTCTCTCTCTCTCTCTCTCTCTCTCTCTCTCTCTCTCTCTCTCTCTCTCTCTCCCCCCCTCTCTCTCAGTGACAGTGGTTGTCTTTTTGCCATATTTTTCCCTTTAACATCTCGGTATAATTATACTTATTGTATGAACATGTGTGGGAGTGTAGTGTGTCAGAGAAGTGTGTAAAGTGTGTGTGAGTGTGTGTGCACGGTGTGCAGGTTGTGTGTGAGTGTGTGTGCACGGTGTGCAGGTTGTGTGTGAGTGTGTGTGCACGGTGTGCAGGTTGTGTGTGAGTGTGTAACGGTGTGCAGGTTGTGTGTAAGTGTGTAACACGGTGTGCAGGTTGTGTGTGAGTGTGTAACGGTGTGCAGGTTGTGTGTGAGTGTGTAACATGGTGTACAGGTTGTGTGTGAGTGTGTGTAAGTGTGTAACACGGTGTGCAGGTTGTGTGTGAGTGTGTAACACGGTGTGCAGGTTGTGTGTGAGTGTGTAACACGGTGTGCAGGTTGTGTGTGAGTGTGTAACACGGTGTGCAGGTTGTGTGTGAGTGTGTAACACGGTGTGCAGGTTGTGTGTGAGTGTGTAACACGGTGTGCAGGTTGTGTGTGAGTGTGTAACACGGTGTGCAGGTTGTGTGTGAGTGTGTAACCCAGACTCAGAACTCGTTCTCTGCATTTGACACATCCAAAGTGCACACACACAGCAGTGAACACACACACACACACACACACACACACACACACACACACACACACACACACACACACACACACACACACACACCCACAGCAGTGAACACACACACACACACACACACACACACAGCAGTGAACACACATACACACACAGCAGTGAACACACACACACAGCAGTGAACACACACACACACACACACACACAGCAGTGAACACACACACACAGCAGTGAACACACACACACAGCAGTGAACACACACACACACACACACACACACACACACACACACACACAGCAGTGAACACACACACACACACACACACAGCAGTGAACACACATACACACACAGCAGTGAACACACACACAGCAGTGAACACACACACACACACACAGCAGTGAACACACACACAGCAGTGAACACACCCACACACAGCAGTGAACACACACACACACACACACACACACACACACACACACACACACACACAGCAGTGAACACACACACACACACACACACACACACACACACACAGCAGTGAACACACACACACACACACACACACACACACACACACACACACAGCAGTGAACACACATACACCCTGAACACACAGTGGGCAGCCATTTATGTTGCGGCACCCAGGGAGCAGTTGGGGGGTCCGGTGCCTTGCTCAAGGGCACCTCAGTCGTGGCCGGCCCGAGACTCGAACCCACAACCTTACGAGTCAGACTCTCTAACCATTAGGCCAGGACTTCAGGTTAAAGCTCCTAGTTTTGATGTTTCTAAAGAAGACGTAAGTTCTGTGTGATTCAGTGCCGATGACTTCGACTGCAGTATATTCACATGTTCTGATGCTCATATGAAGTGTGATAAATGTTATAAACAGGCACCTTGTTCACGCCTGTCCTGAGAGCTGCGAGAGCTGCGTGAACTTCCTCTGAAGGA
>NC_062543.1:16501508-16504008 GCF_022655615.1 Tachysurus fulvidraco
TCACCAGTGTTAATGACAGCTGCTGCACGTCTTCACCTGATAGCTGTTTGTGGTGTTTATTCAGCTGTGTGTGTGTTGAGGATTCTAACCTTCTGACGTTCTCCTGCAGTCTGGTGTCCAGGAGCAGAATGAAGATGAAACAAAACCTCTTTTACTGATGAGTGTGTCAGAGTTTAGTCAGAAAACCTGCAACACAGAATGAAAAATCTTTTACTTTGCACACACACACACACACACACACACACACACACACACACACACACACACACACACACACACACACACACACACAATTGTGGTCCTCATAAGAAACATTTGCATAGTGGGGTGTGTGTGAGATTTTTATACACTTGCTAGTTCAGTGTGCTACAAGTTCATAAAAACTTCAGCTGTTTTCACACACACACACACACACACACACACACACACACACACACACACACACACACACACACACACACACACACACACACATACACGCACACGCACACACACACACACGCACACGCACACACACGCACACACCAAAACTAATGAGCAGAAATGGAATTGTGTGTGTGTTTGTGTGTGTGTGTGTGTGTGTGTGTGTGTGTGTGTGTGT
Organism: Tachysurus fulvidraco; assembly: GCF_022655615.1. Lineage (NCBI taxonomy): Eukaryota > Metazoa > Chordata > Actinopteri > Siluriformes > Bagridae > Tachysurus > Tachysurus fulvidraco. The sequence continues at coordinate 16,502,110 of NC_062543.1, forward strand.
GTGTGTGTGTGTGTGTGTGTGTGTGTGAGAAGTGTATGCATATTACACATTAGCGTTGATTTGTATGAGAGACCGTTATGGCTTAAACGGCCTCTCATAGATTTGTAGCATTCTTACACAAATATTGAATAAGTCCATAGAACACACACACACACACACACACACACACACACACACACACACACACACACACACACACACACACACACACGAACACACATTCAGCTGCACTATTCCGGGAAACAAGGAGAGGAAGCAGAAGATCAATGAACAAATCAATGAGACAGTGTGACAGAGAAAAAGAGAATTGTGTGAGTGTGTGTGTGTGTGTGTGTGTGTGTGTGTGTGTGTGTGTGTGTGTGAGTGAGTGTGTGTGAGTGAGTGTGTGTATCGAGTGTCTGATTCATATTTCATATGCACATGTGGTCTCTTTTTAAAGCCGTGTAATCAGACCGTAGAATGGAACGTTCAACAGTTGTGCGATTTTTACGATGACACGCTAGCGGAATGTGTGTGTGTGTGTGTGTGTGTGTGTGTGTGTGTGTGTGTGTGTGTGTGTGTGTGTAGCATTTACTTTGTCCCTGATGTCTTTGTTGTAGTAAACCGCTTCACATACGAAGCTTAGTGTTTAGTATTCTGTCTAAAGTATATTCTGTTAATATTTACATTAAACTTCAAGTTAACCGTTCCAGGTGAAGCAGGATGATGTCATAGCAGGTGTTACAGCAGCCGACCAATCAGCACCTCCGTATCAGCAGGGACACGCTGCTGTAGGGGTCTACAGAAAAGCTATCAGAGAGCAGCAGAAGATCCATTACATGTCCTCATGACTTTACTCCTCTCTCCTCTCTCTTCTCTCCTCTCTCTTTACTCCTCTCTCCTCTCTCCTCTCTCTTTACTCCTCACTCTTTACTCCTCACTCCTCTCTCTTTACTCCTCTCTCCTCTCTCCTCTCTCCTCTCTCTTTACTCCTCTCTCCTCTCTCCTCTCTCTTTACTCCTCTCTCCTCTCTCTTTACTCCTCTCTCCTCTCTCCTCTCTCTTTACTCCTCTCTCCTCTTTCTTTACTCCTCTCTCCTCTCTCTTTACTCCTCTCTCCTCTCTCCTCACTCTTTACTCCTCTCTCCTCTCTCCTCACTCTTTACTCCTCTCTCCTCTCTCCTCACTCTTTACTCCTCTCTCCTCACTCTTTACTCATCTCTCTTTACTCCTCTCTCCTCTCTCCTCACTCTTTACTCCTCTCTCCTCACTCTTTACTCCTCTCTCCTCACTCTTTACTCATCTCTCTTTACTCCTCTCTCCTCTCTCCTCACTCTTTACTCCTCTCTCCTCTCTCTTTACTCATCTCTCTTTACTCCTCTCTCCTCTCTCCTCACTCTTTACTCCTCTCTCCTCTCTCCTCACTCTTTACTCCTCTCTCCTCTCTCCTCTCTCTTTACTCCTCTCTCCTCTCTCTTTACTCCTCTCTCCTCTCTCCTCTCTCTTTACTCCTCTCTCCTCTCTCCTCTCTCCTCTCTCTTTACTCCTCTCTCCTCACTCTTTACTCCTCTCTCCTCTCTCCTCTCTCCTCTCTCTTTACTCCTCTCTCCTCTCTCATCTCTCCTCTCTCATCTCTCCTCACTCTTTACTCCTCTCTCCTCTCTCCTCACTCTTTACTCATCTCTCCTCTCTCTTTACTCCTCTCTCCTCTCTCATCTCTCCTCTCTCCTCTCTCCTCTCTCCTCACTCTTTACTCCTCTCTCCTCACTCTTTACTCCTCTCTCCTCACTCTTTACGCCTCACTCATCACTCATCACTCTTTACTCCTCTCTCCTCTCTCCTCACTCCTCACTCTTTACTCATCACTCCTCACTCCTCACACTTTACTCCTCTCTCCTCACTCCTCACTCATCACTCTTTA
>NC_062543.1:16514008-16519008 GCF_022655615.1 Tachysurus fulvidraco
GTTCGTCTGTGTCTCGCCGTTGTTCGTCTGTGTCTCCCTGTTGTTCGTCTGTGTCTCGCCGTTGTTCGTCTGTGTCTCCCTGTTCGTCTGTGTCTCCCTGTTGTTCGTCTGTGTTTCGCTGTTCGTCTGTGTCTCCCTGTTGTTCGTCTGTGTCTCCCTGTTGTTCGTCTGTGTCTCGCCGTTGTTCGTCTGTGTCTCCCTGTTGTTCGTCTGTGTCTCGCCGTTGTTCGTCTGTGTCTCCCTGTTGTTCGTCTGTGTCTCGCCGTTGTTCGTCTGTGTCTCCCTGTTCGTCTGTGTCTCCCTGTTCATCTGTCTCGCCGTTGTTCGTCTGTGTCTCCCTGTTCGTCTGTGTCTCCCTGTTGTTCGTCTGTGTTTCGCTGTTCGTCTGTGTCTCCCTGTTGTTCGTCTGTGTCTCCCTGTTGTTCGTCTGTGTCTCCCTGTTCGTCTGTGTCTCCCTGTTGTTCGTCTGTGTTTCGCTGTTCGTCTGTGTCTCCCTGTTGTTCGTCTGTGTCTCCCTGTTGTTCGTCTGTGTCTCGCCGTTGTTCGTCTGTGTCTCGCCGTTGTTCGTCTGTGTCTCCCTGTTGTTCGTCTGTGTCTCCCTGTTCATCTGTGTCTCCCTGTTGTTCGTCTGTGTCTCCCTGTTCGTCTGTGTCTCGCTGTTCGTCTGTGTCTCCCTGTTCGTCTGTGTCTCCCTGTTCGTCTGTGTCTCGCCGTTGTTCGTCTGTGTCTCGCCGTTGTTCGTCTGTGTCTCGCCGTTGTTCGTCTGTGTCTCCCTGTTCATCTGTGTCTCCCTGTTGTTCGTCTGTGTCTCCCTGTTCGTCTGTGTCTCGCCGTTGTTCGTCTGTCTAGTTTATTTTTCATTCTTCTTTTTTCTTTACTTTTCTTTTTAAATGTTACATTAAAAAACAACAAACTGACTACTTTTGTAAATAAATTTTTGTAAATAAATTTGTCAGAATTAACAAACATTAATTCACATTTTTATGATAAAGACGTCAAAAGAAATTAAAGATCCTGATTAAAGTGTTTTGTGGTCACTGAGCCGCCTCACACAGCTGACGTCCTCCTCACTTATAATGTAGGACCCTAACACTTAACCCTAACACTTAACCCTAACACTTAAGGGTGCTAACCCAGGGCAATAAAATGGGGTGGGGGTCATTGTATATTTCAAAAAACCTAACACTAACCCTAACACTTAACACTAACCCTAACACTTAACACTAACCCTAACACTTAACACTAACCCTAACACTAACCCTAACACTTAACACTAACCCTAACACTTAACACTAACCCTTAACGCTAACACTAACCCTTAACACTAACCCTAACCCTTAATTATAACCCTAACACTTAACACTAACCCTAACACTTAACACTAACCCTTAATTATAACCCTAACCCTTAACACTAACCTTAACACTTAACACTAACACTAACCCTAACCCTTAACACTAACCCTTAACGCTAACACTAACCCTTAACGCTAACACTAACCCTTAGTGATAACCCTAACCCTTAACACCAACCCTAACACTTAACCCTAACCCTTAGTGATAACCCTAACCCTTAGTGATAACCCTAACCCTTAACACTAACCCTAACCCTTAACACCAACCCTAACCCTTAGTGATAACCCTAACCCTTAGTGATAACCCTAACCCTTAACACTAACCCTAACCCTTAACACCAACCCTAACACTTAACCCTAACCCTTAGTGATAACCCTAACCCTTAGTGATAACCCTAACCCTTAACACTAACCCTAACCCTTAACACCAACCCCAACACTTAACCCTAACCCTTAGTGATAACCCTAACCCTTAACACCAACCCTAACCCTTAGTGATAACCCTAACCCTTAGTGATAACCCTAACCCTTAACACTAACCCTAACCCTTAACACCAACCCTAACCCTTAGTGATAACCCTAACCCTTAGTGATAACCCTAACCCTTAGTGATAACCCTAACCCTTAACACTAACCCTAACCCTTAACACTAACCCTAACACTTAACCCTAACCCTTAACACTAACCCTAACCCTAGGATGTCTTTAAATGCTTTCGTTTCTCGGCTCTTCTGTCATCTCGTCCTCAGTGACTTGCTCCCTTATTAGTGCCCTTCGCAAACTGCACTTCAAAATCTATACAAACTCTTTTATGTCCCTTTTCTCCCCTCTCTGTAAGGAACATGTGTTAGGACACTTACGGACAGTGTTCCAGTAAATCTCCAACCTCAAATCTCTGGATGGAGGGATGCAGAAGAGGGAGAGAGAGAGAGAGAGAGAGAGAGAGAGAGAGAGAGCGATAGATGGAGTTATCTGAATGATCATGTGTTTGGCTCACACTTTCACACTCCCTCTGTTCTCTTTCTCTGTCTTCAAAATACTTCTCACACTCTTTCCACATTCTTGTCTTTGTCCTCATTTCCTCTCTCTCTCTCTCTCTCTCTCTCTCTCTCTCTCTCTCTCTCTCTCTCTCGTTTTTGGCTGCTGTGTAAGAGGCTCTGAAATTGCTTTTAAAGCTCACAGTATATCCCCGAGTTGCTGCCTATAGAGAGAGCAATCACACAGTTATGGCCAGATGTTGTGTCCATATCTCTCTCTCTCTCTCTCTCACACACACACACACACACACACACATTCACACACACACACACACACACACACACACACACACACACACACACACACACACACACACACATATGTGTCAAGAGAAGAATCTGGAAACTCAGCACGTAGGCACGTTAAGTTTCCAAGCACAATATTGCTCACTTTTGCTCTGGTTTGATTCTCCGATGGTCCCTGAAAACCCGGCAGGATGTTCGTGGTGTGATGGATCCATTCTGGAACGTTCCACATCATTCGGGAACAGTCCTGAACATTCAGGAACCCAGAGGGGTCACAAGAAGTTCAGATTCTCTTTAGATAATAAAAAATGTCCCCTGGTTTCATTCTGTCCTCCGTTCTAGTTCCAGGTTGTCCCTTAGATTGCTTTATTCCTCAGGTTTCATGTCTCCAGGTTCCAGATGTTCTCTGGTTTTGTTCTCTTTTTGTGTCTCTGCTTTAGGTCCCTCATTTCTAAGGTGCATTGTTTCTCGTCTAGGGTCTAGGTGTTCCCAGCTTCATTCTTAGGTTTGTAGTGCCCTCATTTCCCAGTTCCCTTATTTCTAGTGCAGCTTCCAGATGTTTTTTTGTTACACAGGTCCTGGTTTCCTGATCTAGAGCTTCTGGTTTAAAGGTACTTCTGGTCCCAGTTATTCCTGATCGAGGTTCTACTCTGTCTTTCATTTCTAGTCCAGGTGACACATCACAACTAGGTTTTAGTGCCCGTTGTTTTAATGCTCCCTCATTTCCTTGTCCCATTTTGTAGTTTGAAGTTCTGAATGTTCTCCACTGAAGGTTCCTGCAGGTCTCAGTGTTCTCCTTACAGCAGTCAGCTCAGTGTGTGTCAGAAGACCAACAAGATGGCGGTGTTGAGCTCTGATTATTCTTCTGTTCTTACATCGCTTTTGAACTTCAGTGGACTTGGACTAGCTTATCAGACACACACACACACACACACACACACACACACACACACACACACACTAATGATGAGACTCGAGAGACTTTAACTTGGACATCTTTACTTTACATTCCATCCCCTGCCAGTGTAAATACTCTACAGAAACACTTAAATAGCACAACTGCTAATCGTTAGCGCAGCAGGTCGTGTTAATCTGTAGGAAACCGTCTGTGTGACATTTGCTTACATTACAGATCCTTCTCAAGGCATCATGGGATACATTATTCAGTGACATTACCTTATTATTCTCAGCTATATTACTTTTTACGTTCTGTCATAAACGTCTCAGTTTGCGCACGTTTACTTTACAGTTTATTGTCTTTATGTCTTTTACAGATTTAACACCACAGACACAGCAGCATGGAGTCCAGCTGAGAGCTGCTTCTGTGTCCAACAGGAACATCTCAATGTCAACATCTTCCACAGAACACAGTGCCTTTTGTGTCATGCTCATCTGGTGGCTATAACACGACATTAGCCTCGTAGATCCAGTGGGGAACATAAGAAGCTCATACGAGCTGATTTAGAGAAAAATACTGGAGAAGCCAAAAAACAACAAATGGATCATTTAAAAAAATAACTAAACTACACTTACACACACACACACACACACACACACACACACACACACACACAGAGTGCATCCTGTTTATATCTGTGCTCCAAAGTTTTAAACTCTGTGTGTGTGTGTGTGTGTGTGTGTGTGTGTGTGTGTGTGTGTGTGTGTGTGTGTGTGTGTGTGTGTGTGTGCGGGAAGGAAGGGAAGTACACACCAAATTGTCCAGTGCATAAATATTTATAATAAGGTAGAATTTATGTTCTCTCTGTCTGTCTCTCTCTCTTACACACACACACACACACACACACACACACACACACACACACACACACACACACACACAGAGATACACATTCTTAGCATGTTTAATAAGGCGATGAATTAGAAAACAACATTGCAGTGTGTTTAGTCTGGTCTTCAGATCTGCAGCTGAATGAAACGTGGCTTCAGTTCTGAATATTTAAAGCTGCAGTGTTTCATTTTCTCAGGACAGATTAATACTGAATATCATCCTGATTAAATCTGTCACAAGAACTGCAGCACAAAGCGCATCACACTCGTCCTCCTTTACACACGTCCTCCTTTACACTCGTCCTCCTTTACACTCGTCCTCCTTTACACTCGTCCTCCTTTACACTCGTCCTCCTTTACACACGTCCTCCTTTACACACGTCCTCGTTTACACACGTCCTCGTTTACACACGTCCTCCTTTACACTCGTCCTCCTTTACACTCGTCCTCCTTTACACACGTCCTCCTTTACACACGTCCTCGTTTACACACGTCCTCGTTTACACTCGTCCTCCTTTACACAAGTCCTCCTTTACACACGTCCTCGTTCACACACGTCCTCGTTCACACTCGTCC
>NC_062543.1:16544008-16546508 GCF_022655615.1 Tachysurus fulvidraco
TAATAACCCCAACACTACTGCCCCTATAACACTAATAACCCCAACACTACTGCCCCTATAACACTAATAACCTCAACACTACTGCCCCTATAACACTAATAACCCCAACACTACTGCCCCTATAACACTAATAACCCCAACACTACTGCCCCTATAACACTAATAACCCCAACACTACTGCCCCCTAATAACATAATAACCCCCAACACTACTGCCCCTATAACACTAATAACCCCACACACTACTGACCCTATAACACTAATAAACCCAACACTACTGACCCTATAAACACTAATAACCCCAACACTACTCGACCCTATAACACTAATAACCCCAACACTACTGCCCCCTATAACACTAATAACCCCAACACTACTGACCCCTATAACACTAATAACCCAACACTACTGCCCCTATAACACTAATAACCCCAACCACTACTGCCCCTATAACACTAATAACCCCAACACTACTGACCCTATAACACTAATAACCCCAACACTACTGACCCTATAACACTACTGACCCAATAACACTAATAACCCCAACACTACTGACCCTATAACACTACTGACCCTAACACACTAATAACCCCAACACTACTGCCCCTATAACACTAATAACCCCAACACTACTGACCCTATAACACTAATAACCCCAACACTACTGACCCTATAACACTAATAACCCCAACACTACTGCCCCTATAACACTAATAACCCCAACACTACTGCCCCTATAACACTAATAACCCCAACACAACAGCCCCAAAAACAATAATAACCCCAACACTAAGGCCCCTATAACACTAATAACCCCAACACTACTGACCCCTTATAAAACTATTAACCCCAACACTACTGCCCCATAACACTAATAACCCCAACACTACTGACCCTATAACACTAATAACCCCAACACTACTGCCCCTATAACACTAATAACCCCAACACTACTGACCCTATAACACTAATAACCCAACACTACTCACCCAATAACACTAATAACCCCAACACTACTGCCCCTATAACACTAATAACCCCAACACTACTGCCCCTATAACACTAATAACCCCAACACTACTGCCCCTATAACACTAATAACCCCAACACTACTGCCCCAAAAAACAAATAACCCCAACACTACTTGCCCCTATAACACTAATAACCCCAACACTACTGCCCCTATAACACAAATAACCCCAACACTACTGCCCCTTCTATAACACTAATAACCCCAACACTACTGACCCTATAAACACTAATAACCCCAACACTACTGCCCCTATAACACTACTAACCCCTACACTACTGCCACTTTAACACTAATAACCCCAACACTACTGCCCCTATAACACTAATAACCCCAACACTACTCACCCTATAACACTAATAACCCCAACACTACTGACCCTATAACACTAATAACCCCAACACTACTGCCCCTATAACACTAATAACCCCAACACTACTGACCCTATAACACTAATAACCCCAACACTACTCACCCAATAACACTAATAACCCCAACACTACTCACCCTATAACACTAATAACCCCAACACTACTGCCCCTATAACACTAATAACCCCAACACTACTGACCCTATAACACTAATAACCCCAACACTACTGCCCCTATAACACTAATAACCCCAACACTACTGCCCCTATAACACTAATAACCCCAACACTACTGACCCTATAACACTAATAACCCCAACACTACTGACCCTATAACACTAATAACCCCAACACTACTGACCCTATAACACTAATAACCCCAACACTACTGCCCCTATAACACTAATAACCCCAACACTACTGACCTTATAACACTAATAACCCCAACACTACTGCCCCATAACACTAATAACCCCAACACTACTGACCCTATAACACTAATAACCCCAACACTACTGGCCCTATAACACTAATAACCCCAACACTACTGCCCCTATAACACTAATAACCCCAACACTACTGACCCTATAACACTAATAACCCCAACACTACTGCCCCTATAACACTAATAACCCCAACACTACTGACCCTATAACACTACTGACCCTATAACACTAATAACCCCAACACTACTGACCCTATAACACTAATAACCCCAACACTACTGCCCCTATAACACTAATAACCCCAACACTACTGACCCTATAACACTAATAACCCCAACACTACTGACCCTATAACACTAATAACCCCAACACTACTGCCCCTATAACACTAATAACCCCAACACTACTGCCCCTATAACACTAATAACCCCAACACTACTGCCCCTATAACACTAATAACCCCAACACTACTGACCCTATAACACTAATAACCCCAACACTACTGCCCCTATAACACTAATAACCCCAACACTACTGACCCTATAACACTAATAACCCCAACACTACTGACCCTATAACACTACTGACCCTATAACACTAATAACCCCAACACTACTGCCCCTATAACACTAATAACCCCAACACTACTGCC
>NC_062543.1:16556508-16569008 GCF_022655615.1 Tachysurus fulvidraco
AGAACTGGAGTGTCCTGCACTGAGCCCTGACTCTGACTCAACACCACTGAACACCGACTGAACCCCAGACCTCCTCACCAACATCAGTGTCTGATCTCACTAAAGCTCTTGTAGCTGAATGATCACTAATCCCCACAGACACAAACCTACATCTAGTGGAGAAGCTTCCAGAAGTCTGGACTGATTAAAACACTGAAATGGAACAATTACCTGTTTATCACAGACGTGTGAGTGTGAAGGCGACGGAGCCGCATTTGTTTGGCTCTAGAATGTATTTAGTAGAACTCATAAAGGATGTTTGTGGTCTGTGTGGAGTTCAGACTCACCTGAGATTTGGTGACATTCCTCTGAGTCTCCTGCAGACGTCCCAACACCTCCGTCTCGTTTCCTCTGGGTTTGCACCACTTTAAAGCTCCAGTCTCCGTGTACTCACCGTCCCAGTGTGAACACGCACAGGCCATGTAATTACCATCAAAAAAGAAGAGAAACAGCCAGATGAAGGATGTGAGGAAAGAGTAGAGAACTTTATTACATGTTGAGTTGCCTTTCATTACTTTATCTTCTGGCTTTGAGTCCATGAAAAATAGAGTTATAAGAAAGCAGATGATGAAAGGCACTACGGCATAACACACACAGATCCCTTCATTAAAGCCCGGCTGACAAGGACAAACAAAATCGTTGTCCATCATTTTCTCCAAGACAACCAGAACCACACTGGAGACCCCCAGATTTCCAACACGGTCCCTCAAAAAGTCTGTGATCTGTTTCCCATCAGACATGATGACAGGTGAGGGACGCAGTGAGCGGAGGTGAAGAACGAGTCTTTATGAGTTTCTTTAATAATGGATCTCTCTCTCTCTCTCTCTCTCTCTCTCTCTCTCTCTCTCTCTCTCTCTCTCTCTCCGTCGTTCCATCACTCCTCCCTCAGTATACAAGTAGAGGAGGAGACGTAAAAGACACTGTACATAAAGCAGCCACAAAGTTTTTGTTATAAAAAAAAGTGATATAAAGAAAACAACAGAGACATCAGACCGCACGTCATTTATTACCCGAGCAAACGGAGTGTTATTAACAAGGTATTAAAGTTTATACGGCTTGTGAAGAGGTCGCGTTCATCTTTGTTAGTATAGAATGGTGTTAGGTCGTGTTCAAACAGAGTGTCTGCTTTTTTTCATCTGCTATGTTGACAGTAAATAAGATGTAAATGAAATGTAAATAAGATGTAAATAAGGGTCTGGTGATGGACGAGCACGGAAAGAGTTTTATTTATAACATAAACACAGCCGTGAACATCACACCACCATGAAACTAGTGTGTGTGTGTGTGTGTGTGTGTGTGTGTGTGTGTGTGTGTGTGTGTGTGTGTGTGTGTGTGTGTGTGTGTGTGTGTGAGTGATGGTGGGATGAAACAGAGCTTATTATTTACTTTCACTTTCAGTCACTGAAAATCTGAGAATCTACAAAAATATTTTTTTATGACTGCAGAATTTGACAGATTTGCTGTGACACGTCTCAGCTGAAGGACAATCTTCTTATACAATAAACTTAAAAGCCAAAATCAGCAGCAGGAGAAAAGATGAAGGTTCTGAGAAACACAAGAATAACAAATGATAGCGTGATGATAGAGTGATACAAACCACAGGAAACTGCAGTGTTGTTGTCTCCTCACACTCGCGTACACACTGAACACACACTCTTTATTTCCTTTCTTTCTTCTTTTTGTCTAATTTGGAGTTTTATTTTAATGGTATTGTGTTTTTGGGGTTTTTTTATTTAATATTTAAGGTTTTATCGTATAGCAAAATAAATAAATAAATAAATAAATAAATAAATAAATAAATAAATAAATACACACCAAAACACAACAGTGGAATCAGCTGTAACTTCTGAACAATCTGACAGGATGGAGGTTTGAGTTCAATATAAAAGTTTTTATTGTAATATCAAACACAAGGTCCTGAAATCCCTGTGATCTGTCTGATCTAAATCCCTGGGATCTGTCTGATCTAAATCCCTGGGATCTGTCTGATCTAAATCCCTGGGATCTGTCTGATCCAAATCCCTGGGATCTGTCTGATCTAAATCCCTGGGATCTGTCTGATCTAAATCCCTGGGATCTGTCTGATCCAAATCCCTGGGATCTGTCTGTCTGATCTAAATCCCTGGGATCTGTCTGATCTAAATCCCTGGGATCTGTCTGATCCAAATCCCTGGGATCTGTCTGTCTGATCTAAATCCCTGGGATCTGTCTGATCCAAATCCCTGGGATCTGTTTGTCTGATCTAAATCCCTGAGATCTGTCTGATCTAAATCCCTGGGATCTGTCTGATCTAAATCCCTGGGATCTGTCTGATCTAAATCCCTGAGATCTGTCTGATCTAATCCCTGGATTCTGTCTAATCTAATCCCTGTGATCTGTCTGATCTAATCCCTGTGTTCTGTCTGATCTAATCCCTGGAATCTGTCTGATCTAAATCCCTGGATTCTGTCTAATCTAATCCCTGTGATCTGTCTGATCTAAAGAGGACTGAAAATGAAACTGAAGTTGTTTACACTAAATCTCGACACAATAACATTTAAAAACAAAACAACAAATAGATCAAAGAACATTTGCAGGAAATCACAAAGCAGTGAATCTTTTCACAAACACGTGATTTCCTCGACCTCACAGACAGACTTCCTGTCGCCGCGTCGACTGTGCAGCTTCATCCTGCTGGGTTCCTCTGGAGGAGAACCGAGACGACAAACATTTAGATGAGAAGATAAACACTGTACACTGACGTAAGAGCTTAATATCACTCCCTACTGTATCACCTCATCAAAGAAGGAGTGAAGTAAAAAAGTGAATAACTGACCAGTGTGTGTCACAGTGTGTGTCACAGTGTGTGTCCCAGTGTGTGTCACAGTGCAGTGGTGTACACACAGCAGAGTGATGAGAACACACACCAGGATGATGAAGCCTAAAATCTGAAACAGAACACCACACACACACACACACACACACACACACACACACACACACACACACACACACACACACACACACCCACACACACACAGATGTATTTATGATCTTCAGTTCTTCAGTGCTCACTGCTCTATTCAGCATCATAAGGTCATTATTACACCTAGGGTTAGGTAACCCATAGGGTTGCCAGATTGGACTCGTTAATAAACACTCCACAATAGATCTTGTTTTATAGAAAATAATCTGAAATAAACCTAATAAACCTTCACAGACATCACTATCTCACCTCACCTCTGTCACTAACACACAGTGTGTGGAATAAACATCTCCTCCTGCAGTATGAATGATACAGTTGGATGTCCACCTGCCTCACAGGTGTGTTCCTGAACTCAGAACTCACCTGAGATCTGGAGATCCACTTCAGAGTAATCTGCTGGCTCTCTAACTCTGAGGTTTTATTTCCTGTGGGTTTGCACCATCGTTCAATCCCCAGCTTGTCAGAATGAGCGTACACACCTTCCCAATCTGAGACAGCACAGGCCACGTATCCACCGTCAAAGAAGAAGAGGAAGAGCCAGACGCTGGCTGTGAGACTGGAGTACAGACCTTTATACCTCTTGGTGATTTCCCTGCTCTGTCTGCCCTCAGTGTTCAAGGACAGGTCTATGAAAGAGAAGGTCAAGAGAAAGCAGCCAAGAGCAGGAACTGCACCATACAGAACACACATGCTTATATTATAGGCACGTTGACAAGGACAGACAAAGTTATAATCCATAATCTGCTCCAGAGCAACCAGAATCAGGCTGAAGATCCCAAAACGTCCAGGTAGCTTCCGCAGGAATTCGACCAGACCTTTAGCACTGATCATGATGACACGTCAGACTGCAGGAACCGGAGTGGAGTCAGACGCTGTGAGGAGTTGTGTGAGTTTTGTTGTGGCAGCTCTGTGGTGTCTCCTCATGTGTGCTGTTCATCACGCCTCCTTTAACCTGCACAGAAGGAACAGAAAAGTAAATATCTAGTAGAGGAGGAGACAGAAACCTCACAAACAGGCTGCTTCTGCTCTGAGGTTGTGTTTCATTACATCAGCACCAAAGCTATGATGCTAAAGACGCTAACAGTATGTGTTGTTCTTACAGGGAAGAACTCGACTGGAGTAGAAGAGAAAACATCAACAGTAGATAGAGTGATGATAGAGTGATGATAGAATGATGATAGAGCGATGATAGTGTGATGATAGTGTGATGATAGTGTGATGATAGAGTGATGATAGTGCATGGGTGTAAATTTCATTTAACAGTAGGGGGGTACAATAAATATAAAATTTCTCATGAGCAATTTTTGAAGGAGGGGACACAAATAATAGTTAAATTGTACTTATAAAGACATGTCCCCACAGTGAAAAACTTTGCTTTTATCATTATTATTGTAGTCATTTTATCTAGTCTATGACACTGCAAGGCAAGTTTATTTATACTGTAGCACATTTCATACACAATGGTAATTCAAAGTGCTTTACATAAAGAAAGTAAAACTATCATAAAAATAATCACAACAATAAAAACAAGTAATTAAAAAAGGTTTAAAATTTTATTTAAAATTAATTAAGACACTTAAAAAGAAATTGATTATACAGTAAATACAGTGAGGTCAGTTCGGACGTAGCACAGTGCTCATTAGTAAATGCACAGCTAAACAATATGCTAATTGTGGCCGTTAATGTTAAGTTAACATGATGCCAAGTCGTCCTAAATAAAACACTGCATGGGAAACGGCTTTGGCGTGTTAGTTACAGTGCAGTGAGCAACAAGCTAACGTTAACTAGATAAGGCAGATTTTAATCGCTAATATAGCAGATTCATGGAAAAAACGTCGGTAATCAGCATTTTTGCCACAAATAAATTATGAATGAATCTGTATCAACTACATTAAAGAGAATCTCTTTATTTAAAGTGAATAAAATCCCGGACTTAATGGAGTTTAATATTAATTGAGCCGCAGCCACACACCTGACTCGTGTGTGCAGAGTAGGTGAGATGTACTGGGAAAGCAGGCAGTGGGTCAAACCACTGTGAGGAAGGGGAGGGGGGGCTCAACTGTTTCTAAATGCATTTTTTGCGGGGTTTTTTCTACTTTGACAATTATTTAGGTATACATACATATATTTTTCATAATAGAGAGTGCGATATTTATTTTAATAACTTTTTTTGGGGGGGGGCAATCCTCGGATGGGGGGGGGGGCATGTCCCCCCATCCCCCCCGGTATTTACGCCCATGTGATAGTGTGATACAAACCACAGGAAACTGCAGTGCTGTTGTCTCCTCTCACTTCATACACTACTGAATACTGAAAATATAAGATGTTTATATATGTGTGTGTGTGTGTGTGTGTGTGTGTGTGTGTGTGTGTGTGTGTGTGTGTGTGTGTGTTGTGTGTGTGTGTGTTGTGTGTGTGTGTGTGTGTGTGTGTGTGTGTGTGTGTGTGTGTGTGTGTGTGTGTGTGTGTTTGTGTTTGTGTGTGTGCATGTGTGTGTGTGTGTGTGTGTGTGTGTGTGCATGTGTGTGTGTGTGTTTATATGTGTGTGTGTTTTGATTTAGATCAGATACAGACACACTGACAGAACTCATCACTGTTCTGAGAAGGCAGATAGCTTGTTGCTAAGCAACTGGCTGTGATGTGCTGTCTCTGTTGTTGTTGTTGTTGTTGTTGTTGTTGTTGTTGTTGTTGCTGTGTGTGAATGTTAGCAGGTGGTTACAGTACACAGCAGCAGTAGAGCTCTGTAACACACTGTGTGTGTAAAGACTCCCAGCAGCTCCTTTGTTCTGACACTAAACTCATTCTCTCTCTTTTTACTTTCACTTTCAGTTTCCTTTAATAACTGTAACTGTAACTGTAGCTGAGCTGCTGCAGCATCCACACTTTAACACCACAATAAACACCACCCTCAGTCACTTCTAGTACATTTATTGGTAAAGATTAGTAAAGAAAGAGATTACAGAAGGTTTATCTCACAACACGAACAACACAAACAACACAAACAACTCACACACCACAAACAACACAAACACAACACAAACAACACACATCACAAACAACACACACACCACAAACAACACAAACAACACAACCAACACACACACCACAAACACAACACAAACAACACACACAACACAAACACCAAAAACACTACAAACAACACAATGTTTATATGAATCTCACAGGGTTTACTGTGAAAACTGACTCTAGCACAAACACACATTAGATTCACTACATCATTTTATCTTTCTTTTCTTTTTCTTGTATCTAAATGTCTCCAGCGCTGAGCAGAGGTCTCTGTTCTTCAGTCATGGGATTAACTCAAAGCCATCCATTGACTGTGCCGAGTCCCCATCATCAGACCACTCTGTGGAACCTGCGAGAGATAGAGTTTACTGGAGGAAGAACACTGAACACAGTATCAGTAAGTGTGTGTGAGTAAATGTGTGTTACCTCCTGCTCTTCGCTTGCTTTCTGTTTGTTCTGAGCACAGCAGCAAACAGAGCCTCCTTTACAACAAAGTTTAAGACAGCAACACATCATCATTAGACCGATCAGCAGCAAGATTGCAAAACCCACCATCTGAAAACAGGAGAGAAGTCAGAGCTGTAAGAGTTGAAGACGAATTCTTCACATCGAACGTCCATGTGGTGTAGCAGAAGTTCATCAGAACCTCTTCAGACCTTCTCCTAATGCTGCACCCTCTCCTGAACTCACACTAACTTGCAGGTACAGGAGATATAGTCGGATCGAGTGAGGTTATGGTGCAGGATTAGATTGTCTGATCTACACTGTCTGATCTACACACTGATTACTGCTCTTCACTCTGCAGCTCCACATAAAGACTTTTGTTTTCAATAAAATTACCAAATTAAAACATCAGGCAAATAAATTAAAGCCAGACAATTAGATTAAAAACTAGATTCTGAGATCTGATGAAAAAGTGGAATAAAGTCTTAATCATCCTCATGGGTTTGGAGTGAGATGTTCAACAAGAGTCTTTAGGTGTGAAGGCTGAAGTCAACACAATTTGGACATGTAGCATTGTTCAGCCAGTAAGACAGTAAGACTGTTGTGTCTCATACTGATAGAGGAGAATGTTTGTAGTCTGTGTTGTGTGGAGTTCAGACTCACCTGAGATATGAAGACATACCACTGAGTCTCCTGGAGACGTCCAAACACCTCCGTCTCGTTTCCTTTGGGCTTGCACCACTTTAAAGCTCCAGTCACAGTGTATTCACCACCCCAGTGTGAACATGCACAGGCCACGTAATGACCATCGATAAAGAAGAAGAAGAGCCAGATGAAGCTTATGAGCAGAGAGTAGAGACATTTTTCTTTTGTGCAGCAGCTCTTTTCTTCTTCCTTATTGGAGCATGTTGTATTTTCATGGACGTTCTCCGTGCCTCGGTTCTCTTGCTCTGCGGCTCTGTCACCTGAGGGGAGATCCTGACTTTCAGGAACATCATCCATTCTTCTGGCCTCCGGCATTATGGATGTGTCAGTTGAGCTGGACACATTTCTTTTGGACTTGTCTTCCTTCCCTCCTCCTTCTGTTACTGAGGACTCTTCGAAGTCACACAAAGTGTAAATGAAGCACACAAAGAAAGGCACAATGGCATAAAAAGCACACAGCGATTCATTATAGGGAGATTGACAAGGACAACCAAAATCACTGTCCAACAGTTTCTCAATGAAACCAAGACAGAAGCTGGAGATTCCCACATCTCTTCTGTGCTTCCTCAGAAATTCAATGGCTTTAGGCCTGATGAATGAAGCCAGTTTTGAACTGAGTTTAGACAGAACCATTCTTCTCCCCACCTGAGACGTCTCTGATCACCACTCGACTTCTACACTGTGTTCTGTTCGTTGCTCCTCCCTTCATGTGAAAACGATATACTGAAGTGTCGAGTAGAGGAAGTGCAAAAAAAAAAATGGCTTCCTGTCTTCAATATGAGTAACAAACTGAGTAAAGTAGATTCATTAATTCCCAAAAAAACTCTTCAAACTTCAGTGTAAACACCACAGACGTCAC
The DNA here is from genome assembly GCF_022655615.1 of Tachysurus fulvidraco. Classification (NCBI taxonomy): domain Eukaryota; kingdom Metazoa; phylum Chordata; class Actinopteri; order Siluriformes; family Bagridae; genus Tachysurus; species Tachysurus fulvidraco. Next base: position 16,564,548 of record NC_062543.1, read on the forward strand.
TGCGGACATGAACTTTACTGAAACATTAGAAGGAAAACTATTTCACTTCAAAGTAGGAGGACATTGAAAAGCATTCTACACATGAGGTACAGGAAGTAAATAATCACCCTCGCTTACACACTAAAATTCACACACTACACACCCTAGACACACTAGGGTCACATCTCACATGAGATATCAATAGCCACTCCAGAGTAGTCGCTGACCTCCAGTCACTGTCGTGTCATCTCCAGTCGGCTTGCACATTTTCTCAATCAAAAAAGTTGTATTTTTACTCTAAACACCTTCCCAATTTGAAAACATATATGAGAAAGCCAGATTAATACAGTAATAAAGGAGTAATAAAGGAGTAATAAAGGAGTAATAAAGGAGTAATAAAGGAGTACAGTGATCTTAGCCTTGTACAGATCCATAAAACCCATAGTAACAATAACGAAACCCAGCGCAGAGACAAAAGCAAACAAACCACAAGGTTGTGTTGTACTGTACATCCCTAAAGGTTATTATCTCAGAAACGGGTGACACGTCAAATACGGGTCAAAGTCTTGGGTGTGTTCTGTTTATCTGGACTTTATTCTGTTTTCTTCTGTAACTTGTTGTGTGTTGTTCCTCATTCCTCCATGTTAAATATCAGCATTTTGATTGTGGGACATTTTCCTTGTTCCTGCTTTATACTCTGGATCATACGAGGTGTTAGACTGAGAAAGTACAACTTCTACAGAGTCCCTGTATAGGATAGAACATTTATATATCTCACCTGTTTAAGACTTGTGAAGAACTTCTTCGTTTTACTCACAAGGCAACAGATCCAACAAAATGAAGAATTCCGAGACTACGTTTTTTTTAATCATTTATTTATCTTTAATATAGACTAAATAAAGACATTCCATGGGCTTTAATAACATCATGACTTAACAACATACTATGAGACAAATGAGCAGGAATGATGATAACAGAATGTAAAACAAATTAAAGCAGAACTGTTGTGTTACAAGAACTTCTAAACATTACACTTTTATCATTTATATTAAAACCCTGATGTTCCTGTAACGTTCCTGTAATGTTCCTGTAATGTTCCTGTAATGTTCCTGTAACGTTCCTGTAATGTTCCTCTAAAGTTCCTGTAATGTTCCTCTAATGTTCCTGTAACGTTCCTGTAATGTTCCTGTAATGTTCCCCTAACATTCCTGTAATGTTCCTGTAACGTTCCTGTAATGTTCCTCTAACGTTCCTGTAACGTTCCTGTAATGTTCCTGTAATGTTCCTGTAACGTTCCTATAATGTTCCTGTAATGTTCCTCTAACGTTCCTGTAATGCCTCTAATGTTCCTGTAACGTTCCTGTAACGTTCCTGTAATGTTCCTGTAATGTTCCTCTAACGTTCCTGTAATGTTCCTGTAACGTTCCTGTAATGTTCCTCTAATGTTCCTGTAACATTCCTGTAACGTTCCTGTAACGTTCCTGTAATGTTCCTGTAATGTTCCTGTAACGTTCCTATAATGTTCCTGTAATGTTCCTGTAATGTTCCTGTAACGTTCCTGTATTGTTCCTTTAACGTTCCTGTAATGTTCCTCTAACGTTCCTGTAACGTTCCTGTAATGTTCCTGTAATGTTCCTGTAACGTTCCTGTAATGTTCCTCTAACGTTCCTGTAATGTTTCTGTAATGTTCCTGTAATGTTCCTGTAACGTTCCTGTAATGTTCCTGTAATGTTCCTGTAACGTTCCTGTAATGTTCCTCTAAAGTTCCTGTAATGTTCCTGTAACGTTCCTATTATGTTCCTGTAATGTTCCTCTAACGTTCCTCTAACGTTCCTCTAACGTTCCTGTAACGTTCCTGTAACGTTCCTGTAACGTTCCTGTAATGTTCCTGTAATGTTCCTGTAACGCTCCTATAATGTTCCTGTAATGTTCCTCTAACGTTCCTGTAATGCCTCTAATGTTCCTGTAACGTTCCTGTAACGTTCCTGTAATGTTCCTGTAATGTTCCTGTAACGTTCCTGTAATGTTCCTGTAACGTTCCTGTAATGTTCCTCTAACGTTCCTGTAACATTCCTCTAACATTCCTGTAACGTTCCTGTAATGTTCCTGTAATGTTCCTGTAACGTTCCTATAATGTTCCTGTAATGTTCCTGTAACGTTCCTATTATGTTCCTCTAACATTCCTCTAACGTTCCTCTAACGTTCCTGTAACGTTCCTGTAACGTTCCTGTAACGTTCCTGTAACGTTCCTGTAATGTTTCTGTAACGTCTGTAATCACAGAGAAAATAAAGTGTTACTAAACATAATCCTGTAGGATGAAGATTTACAGTTCTTAATTGGATTAATATATCTGAATATGCTAAAGCTCTGTGGTGTATTAACCTTCTTCTGGTGGCAGTTCTTCTGGTGCAGTGGTGTTGCCTTGTGGTTCTAGCCGACAGCATTTGCAGCATCTTAACATCACCATGCTAAAGATAACTACTGCCATCAGGATAAAACCTGTAAACTGAAATGAAAAAGAATTAGTAAAATTAATGAATATTTCAGCCAGGTCTTATGAAGATAATCTGTAATATTTTAGAGGACATAAAGATTTCATTCACACAGTAAAAGTCCTGACACACAGGGTTGTCTTATATGTACCTGCTTGTAGCCAGGAGGAAGACGACCCAGACAGGAAGTTACAGGAGACTAGACTAGAGACTAAAGGAATCTCACAGGAGATTCTCACAACTCACCTGAGAAATGGCCATGAGCTCCAGAGTCCTCTGCTGTTTCTGTAACACTGAGGTGTTATTTCCTGTCGGCTTGCACCAATGCATAATCTGTGTAGAGTCAAATTTATTGTAGACACTTTCCCAATCAGAATAAGCACAGGCCAGGTATCGACCATCGAGGAAAATCAGAGACAGCCAGGTAAGTGCACAGAGAAAAGAGTAAACTATTCTTTGTCGTTTACAAACGGATTTACAGTCCAACACTTCATTTTGTGTTCCTGGTGACAGATCCATGAAATACAAAGCACCAATGAAGCAGCCAAGTGCAGGAACAGAAGCATAAAAAATAAAGATGAAATGGTTGTAGACATGTTCGCAGGGACACAAGAAGTTATCATCTAGGATGTCCTCCAGAACCAAGAGAACAAGATTGAAGACCCCAAAACGTCCCACATTTGTCTGAAAAAATTGAACAATAGGCTGCATGGTGACGGGGCGACGTGATACAGATGAGATTTCTTCAGTGTGATCAGTGCTTTCTCTCATACGCTGTGCTTTGTAGTTCATCACTCCTCCCCTAATGTATATACGTCTATGGCACAAATACATACATTTAGTAGGACAGGAAGCAGGAAGTCACATACAGCAAGCTGAAGAAAACAAAATCTCACAAAGAAAATATCAATGTGATGCAGATTTTTTTAAATGCATCTAAAATTAGTCCACACCTTTAGTCCACAGGTCAGGTATCGTACATCAAAGTAAAGCAGTGGGAGATGGACGAGGTATGTGACAGCAGTGAGCAGTGGAGTAAACTGAAGATCCAAAGATTTCTGATGCATTTACACTAAAATACACAAAAAGCTTTCATTTTGATCACAATAATGGGATAAAATGCAGGGAACTGATATGATTAATTGCTGTGAGAGTTTCTAGTCTATGCTGCAGCGTGTGGTTCATCAATCCTACCTGCTACTTGCATCAGGACCAATGAAACTTCCTCACAAACATCAAAGAAAACCTCAACCTTTAAGCTTTTTCAATGCTTCTGCAGTGAAGCTACGATGCCAATGTTGGCACAGAACAGCAGAAGGCAGGAAACCAGAGCTGTGTAGGTTCAGGTTCTCACGCTCGTGATTACTGACAGCACTGACACTCAAACACTCACTCACCATAAGATCATTTATGTATTTCATTCATATTTTTAAGGAAACGATTCATTTCTTCCTTCTGGGTTTAAGCTGTTAATGTACAGCAGAGATGCTCCAATTAAAAATTATGTATTTATTCATTCTAACAAATCACAATCCACAATATATTCACGCAAATCCTCCGTGTTCCTCCAAGAACTAAATGCTGTTCTAAAATTCAGTGTTGAAGGATTCGACTACAATATCTTTGTTTCTTCCGATGCTGACGTTAGATATTTTAAATAGGGCATCTTGTTTGGGCCTGTCCTGAGAGACAGAGTGATCCTGGTGTTTCTGGGCAACCCAGGATAGATGTGGCTGAGCCTGCTGTGGTTGTTCCTCCTGCCGCTACAGTTAGGCCATCCGCTGAAAGTCCTGGAGCTGCTGCTGCACCAGAGATGAAGCAAAGTGAGCAGCCCAGAAGCCCACTGAAGCTACACTTGCTAAACTATGGTTTGAAGCTAAACCATGCTTGTCTGAACCAGCCTCAGTGAAGCCCCGCTCAGCTGAACTGACCCTGGAGAAGATCAGTGAGGCTGACAGAAAAATGGCCAAACCAGACCGGGAGAGGAAC
>NC_062543.1:16574008-16576508 GCF_022655615.1 Tachysurus fulvidraco
TCAGTTATGTATCTGTTGTATATCTGTTATATATCTGTTAAATATCTGTTATATATCTGTTATACAGTATATATACCTGTTATACAATATATCTCTATGTCTGTTATATGTCTGTTATATATCTGTTATATCAGTTATATATCTGTAATATATCTGTTATATCAGTTATATATCTGTTATATATCTGTTATACAGTATATCTCTATGTCTGTTATATGTCTGTTATATATCTGTTATATATCTGTAATATATCTGTTATATATCTGTTATACAGTATATATCTGTTATACAGTATATCTCTATGTCTGTCATATGTCTGTTATATATCTGTTATATCAGTTATATAGCTGTAATATATCTGTTATATCTGTTATATATCTGTTATATGTCTGTTATACAGTATATATATATCTGTTATACAGTATATCTCTATGTCTGTTATATATCTGTTATATATCTGTTATATATCTGTTATATGTCTGTTATACAGTATATCTCTATGTCTGTTATATATCTGTTATATGTCTGTTATATATCTGTTATATATCTGTTATATGTCTGTTATATATCTGTTATATGTCTGTTATACAGTATATCTCTATATCTGTTATATATCTGTTATATGTCTGTTATACAGTATATCTCTATGTCTGTTATATATCTGTTATATATCTGTTATATGTCTGTTATATATCTGTTATATGTCTGTTATACAGTATATCTCTATGTCTGTTATATGTCTGTTATATATCTGTTATATATCTGTTATATGTCTGTTATATATCTGTTACATATCTGTTATACAGTATATCTCTATGTCTGTCATATGTCTGTTATATATCTGTTATATGTCTGTTATATATCTGTTATATGTCCGTTATACAGTATATCTCTAAATCTGTTATATGTCTGTTATATATCTGTTATATGTCTGTTATATATCTGTTATACAGTATATCTCTAAATCTGTTATATGTCTGTTATATGTCTGTTATATATCTGTTATATATCTGTTATATGTCTGTTATATGTCTGTTATATATCTGTTATACAGTATATCTCTAAATATGTTATATATCTGTTATATGTCTGTTATACAGTATATCTCTAAATCTGTTATATATCTGTTATATATCTGTTATATATCTGTTATATGTCTGTTATACAGTATATCTCTAAATATGTTATATGTCTGTTATATATCTGTTATACAGTATATCTCTAAATATGTTATATATCTGTTATATGTCTGTTATACAGTATATCTCTAAATCTGTTATATGTCTGTTATATATCTGTTATATATCTGTTATATGTCTGTTATACAGTATATCTCTAAATCTGTTATATGTCTGTTATATATCTGTTATATATCTGTTATATGTCTGTTATATATCTGTTAGTCAGTATATCTCTAAATCTGTTATATATCTGTTATATATCTGTTATGTCTGTTATATGTCTGTTATATGTCTGTTATACAGTATATCTCTAAATATGTTATATATCTGTTATATATCTGTTATATGTCTGTTATATGTCTGTTATACAGTATATCTCTATGTCTGTTATATATCTGTTATATGTCTGTTATATATCTGTTATATGTCTGTTATACAGTATATCTCTATGTCTGTTATATGTCTGTTATATATCTGTTATATATCTGTTATATGTCTGTTAGATATCTGTTATATGCCTGTTATATATCTGTTACATATCTGTTATATGTCTGTTATATATCTGTTATACAGTATATCTCTATGTCTGTCATATGTCTGTTATATATCTGTTATATGTCTGTTATATATCTGTTATATATCTGTTATATGTCCGTTATACAGTATATCTCTAAATCTGATATATGTCTGTTATATATCTGTTACATATATGTTATATGTCTGTTATATGTCTGTTATATGTCTGTTATATATCTGTTATATATCTGTTATATGTCCGTTATACAGTATATCTCTAAATCTGTTATATGTCTGTTATATATCTGTTACATATATGTTATATGTCTGTTATATGTCTGTTATATATCTGTTATACAGTATATGTTATATATCTGTTATATGTCTGTTATACAGTATATCTCTAAATCTGTTATATATCTGTTATATATCTGTTATATGTCTGTTATATGTCTGTTATATGTCTGTTATACAGTATATCTCTAAATCTGTTATATGTCTGTTATATATCTGTTATACAGTATATCTCTAAATATGTTATATATCTGTTATATGTCTGTTATACAGTATATCTCTAAATCTGTTATATGTCTGTTATATATCTGTTATATATCTGTTATATGTCTGTTATACAGTATATCTCTAAATCTGTTATATGTCTGTTATATATCTGTTATATTTCTGTTATATGTCTGTTATATATCTGTTAGTCAGTATATCTCTAAATCTGTTATATATCTGTTATATATCTGTTATATGTCTGTTATATATCTGTTAGTCAGTATATCTCTAAATCTGTTATA
>NC_062543.1:16581508-16586508 GCF_022655615.1 Tachysurus fulvidraco
TGTGTATGTGTGTGTGTGTGTGTGTGTGTGTGTGCGAGTGAGTGTGTGTGTGTGTGTGTGTGTGTGTGCACGAGTGAGTGTGTGTGTGTGCAAGAGTGAGTGTGTGTGTGTGTGTGTGTGTGTGTGTGTGTGTGTGTGTGTGTGTGTGCGTGCGTGTGTGTGTGTACGTGCACGAGTAAGTGTGTGTGTGTGCACGAGTGAGTGAGTGTGTGTGTGTGCACGAGTGAGTGTGTGTGTGTGTGTGTGCATGAGTGAGTGTGTGCGTGTGTGTGTGTGTACGTGCACGAGTGAGTGTGTGTGTGTGCACGAGTGAGTGAGTGTGTGTGTGTGTGCACGAGTGAGTGAGTGTGTGTGTGTGCACGAGTGAGTGAGTGTGTGTGTGTGTGTGTGTGTGTGTGTGTGTGTGTGTGTGTACGTGCTCGAGTGAGTGTGTGTGTGTGCACGAGTGAGTGAGTGTGTGTGTGTGTGCACGAGTGAGTGAGTGTGTGTGTGTGCACGAGTGAGTGAGTGTGTGTGTGTGTGTGTGTGTGTGTGTGTGTGTGTGTGTGTGTGTGGTTCAGAGAACAGACTTTAGGCTGTTACTGATGTAACTGAGCTAAAGCTAAAAGACCAAAGCAGGAGGTTAAACACGACGCAGCTGAAGATGGAGCTATGAAGCGACAGACTTCACTCTCAGCATGAAATCAGTAAAACAGAACAAATCTAAACCAGAGAGGAAAAAGATCTACCACAGGGTTTTACTGTACACACACCACAGAGCCCGAGGAACATCACAGGAACCTTCATCTTCATCATGGAAATGAGTAGTGTAACACTAACCCCAACACTAACCCTAACCCAACACTAACACTAACCCTAACACTAACCCTAACACTAACCCCAACACAACCAACACAACACATAACACTAACCCACAACAAACACTAACACTAACCCTAACTCTAACCCCAACACTAACACTAACTCTAACCCTAACACTAACCCCAACACTAACACTAACCCTAACACTAACCCCAACACTAACCCTAACACTAACCCTAACACTAACCCCAACACTAACCCCAACACTAACACTAACCCTAACACTAACCCTAACACTAACCCCAACACTAACACTAACCCCAACACTAACACTAACCCTAACTCTAACCCCAACACTAACACTAACTCTAACCCTAACACTAACCCCAACACTAACACTAACCCTAACACTAACCCCAACACTAACCCCAACACTAACCCTAACACTAACCCTAACACTAACCCCAACACTAGCACTAACCCCAACACTAACACTAACCCTAACACTAACCCTAACACTAACCCCAACACTAGCACTAACCCCAACACTAACACTAACCCCAACACTAACACTAACCCTAACACTAACCCTAACACTAACCATAACACTAACACTAACACTAACCCCAACACTAACCCTAACACTAACCCTAACACTAACCCTAACCCTAACACTAACCCTAACACTAACCCTAACACTAACCATAACACTAACACTAACACTAACCCCAACACTAACCCTAACACTAACCCTAACACTAACCCTAACACTAACCCCAACACTAGCACTAACCCTAACACTAACCCTAACACTAACCCTAACACTAACCCTAACCCTAACACTAACCCTAACACTAACCCTAACACTAACCATAACACTAACCCTAACACTAACCCCAACACTAACCCTAACACTAACCCTAACACTAACCCTAACACTAACCCTAACACTAACCCTAACCCTAACCCTAACACTAACCGTAATACTAACCCTGCCTGAGATAAACACCACTGAAAGGATAAAGAACCTCAGTAAATTATGAGAGAACTTATTCTTCTTTCAGCTCAGAGGTAAACATTCACCATTAAACACCAACATCTCCTCCTCTGTTAAGGTGGTATTTAATAGATAATTTTGGTGTTTAATTGTAAATGTTGGTCTTTAATGGTTAATTACAATCACACCCCAGTGTCACCCATATGAGGATGGGTTCCCCCTTGAGTCCGGTTCCTCTCAAGGTTTCTTCCTTTACCAATTTAAGGCAGTTTTTCCTCGCCACTGCTGCCTGAGTCACCTCAGACTTGCTCATAGGGGAATGAAAGACAGACACAGGGTGGAACTGAGAGACAGCGAAGAAGAAGCGAGGAAGGGGGAGGCGGGGAGGCGTGAGGAGGGGGCGGGGAGAGGGCGGGGAGAAGCGGAGGAGGAGGAGGAGGAGGAGGAGGAGGAGGAGGAGGAGGAGGAAGGAGGAGGAGGAGGACGAGGAGGAGGAGCAGGAGGAGCAGGAGGAGCAGGAGCAGGAGCAGGAGGATGAGGAGGACGAGGAGGAGGAGGACGAGGAGGAGGACGAGGAGGAGCAGGAGGAGGAGGAGCAGTGAGGAGGAGGAGGAGGAGGAGGAGGAGGAGGAGCGGGAGGAGGGGGAGGAGGAGGAGGAGGACGAGGAGGAGGAGGAGGAGGAGGAGGAGGAGGAGGAGGAGGAGGAGGAGCGGAGGAGGAGGAGGAGGAGGAGAAGGAGGAGGAGGAGGAGGAGGAGGAGGACGAGGAGGAGGAGTACTATGAGGAGTATTAGTAGTATTAGGATTAGTATGATGAGGATTATTATTATTATTATTATTATTATTATTATTATCGTTATTATTATTATTATTATTATTATTATTATTATTATTAGACAAAAATTTATTTAAAAAAATGCGGCCTAGGGCGTTCGAGCCACATGCAACAAATTCGGATATGTCGTAGACTCTGGTCTGAAGTTTGTTGCTTCTATTTTTCTAAGTGATCGGAATTCCGGCATTCCCGGTACGGAAGCTCAAAGTGGCCTTTTTTCCCATAGACTTCCATTATAAATTTTGAGGTTTATAACTCGGCAAGTTTTCGAGCGATTTACACCGAACTCGGACAGGTTCTTTAGTACCTTACTCCGGACGAGGCTTTTATTCCGGAGTTCCGACGGAATTTTCGGTTTTCCGGTAGTCGACAATCGAACATCCCATAGACTTGAATGGGGAATTCCGAAAAGTCCTCTAAGCTCTCACACACACAATACATCCACCATTAAGAATTGCATGTCCTGTTCTATGCAGTATAATAAGTAGAATCCCATAATGACTGCAGTATTGACATGAAATGTCCAAACCCTCAGTAGCCACTTTTTGCCAAAAATATTGGCACCCCACCGGGTATTCTGGTGACGTCACTCGACACCATGTGACGTCACGTGTAGCCCCGCCCCCAAAAGAAGGGAAATCAAAAATTTGCACAAAATGGACATGTGACATATCAAAACACTCAGCACAATGAGGGGAACTGCCCCAGGGGTATTCTGGTCACGTCACGTGACGTCACGTGTAGCCCCGCCCCCGAAACAAACGAAAGCAAAAATTTGCACAACATGGACATGTGACATATCAAAACACTCAGCACATTGAGGGGAACTGCCCCAGGGGTATTTTGGTCACGTTACGTGACGTCACGTGTAGCCCCGCCCCCAAAACAAGCGAAATCAAAAATTTGCACAACATGAACATGTGACATATCAAAACACTCAGCACAATGAGGGGAACTGCCCCACGGGTATTCTGGTCATGTCACGTGATGTCACGTGTAGCCCCGTTACAAACGAAGGGAAATCAACAATATGCACAAAATGGACATGTGACATATCAAAACACTCAGCACAATGAGGGGAACTGCCCCACGGGTATTATGGTCACGTCACGTGACGTCACGTGATGTCACATGTAGCCCCACCCCAAAAACAAGCAAAATTAAAAATTTGCACAACATGGACATGTGACATATCAAAACACTCAGCACAATGAGGGGAACTGCCCCACGGGTATTCTGGTCACGTCACGTGACGTCACGTGATGTCACGTGTAGCCCCGCCCCAAAACAAGCGAAATCAAAAATTTGCACAACATGGACATGTGACATATCAAAACACTCAGCACAATGAAGGGAACTGCCCCACGGGTATTCGGATCACGTCACATGCTCATGGCCGATCAGCTCCAAAAGTATTGGCACCCTAGCGGTCCAGTAGCTTTCACAGTCTTTCTGTCCACTCTCCTCCAAAATGCACCGGCCTTTGTGAATACTTGCACCGTCAAAGCCAACATCAAAGTTTGTCACGACGAACTTTACAAATCTAGTTTCTTTTATTATTCGTTATTTCCTTTATCATTAATTATGTTTACCTTCTGCTCTATGTTTATGTTCTGTAAAGCTGCTCTGAGACAATGTCTATTGTAAAAAGCGCTATACAAATAAACTTGTATTGAATTGAATTGAATTAATGTTGGTGTTTAATGGCATGTGTTGGTGTTTAATGGTGGATGTTGGTGTTTAATGGTGGATGTTGGTGTTTAATTGTGGATGTTGGTGTTTAATTGTGAATTTTGGTGTTTAATGGTGGATGTTGGTGTTTAATGGTGGATGTTGGTGTTTAATTGTGAATTTTGGTGTTTAATGGTGGATGTTGGTGTTTAATGGTGGATGTTGGTGTTTAATGGTGGATGTTGGTGTTTAATTGTGAATTTTGGTGTTTAATGGTGGATGTTGGTGTTTAATGGTGGATGTTGGTGTTTAATTGTGAATTTTGGTGTTTAATGGTGGATGTTGGTGTTTAATGGTGGATGTTGGTGTTTAATGGCACATGTTGGTGTTTAATGGTGGATGTTGGTGTTTAATGGCACGTGTTGGTGTTTAATGGCATGTGTTGGTGTTTAATGGTGGATGTTGGTGTTTAATGGTGGATGTTGGTGTTTAATGGCAGATGTTGGTGTTTAATGGTGGATGTTGGTGTTCGGAAGCAAAACATTATACTGTAATATTTTCAGAACCCTTCAGGAACATGATTTTTAATGAAGCAGTGGAATGTTCCTGATGTGATGTTGGTGTTTGGTGGTGTTTGGTGGTGTTTGACAGAAGGTGTAGATTAATGAAAACTCTCCACAGCTGCAGATTTCATCT
>NC_062543.1:16607537-16610037 GCF_022655615.1 Tachysurus fulvidraco
ACAACACAGAGCTACACAGAGCTACACAGAACAACACAGAGCTACACAGAGCTACACAGAATAACACAGAACAACACAGAGCTACACAGAGCTACACAGAATAACACAGAACAACACAGAGCTACACAGAACAACACAGAGCTACACAGAGCTACACAGAATAACACAGAACAACACAGAGCTACACAGAATAACACAGAGCTACACAGAGCTACACAGAATAACACAGAGCTACACAGAACAACACAGAGCTACACAGAGCTACACAGAACAACACAGAGCTACACAGAGCTACACAGAATAACACAGAGCTACACAGAGCTACACAGAACAACACAGAGCTACACAGAATAACACAGAACAACACAGAGCTACACAGAACAACACAGAGCTACACAGAGCTACACAGAGCTACACAGAATAACACAGAACAACACAGAGCTACACAGAATAACACAGAATAACACAGAGCTACACAGAACAACACAGAGCTACACAGAGCTACACAGAACAACACACAGCTACACAGAGCTACACAGAACAACACAGAATAACACAGAGCTACACAGAACAACACAGAGCTACACAGAACAACACAGAGCTACACAGAGCTACACAGAACAACACAGAACAACACAGAGCTACACAGAACAACACAGAATAACACAGAGCTACACAGAACAACACAGAGCTACACAGAGCTACACAGAATAACACAGAACAACACAGAGCTACACAGAGCTACACAGAACAACACAGAGCTACACAGAGCTACACAGAATAACACAGAACAACACAGAGCTACACAGAGCTACACAGAATAACACAGAACAACACAGAGCTACACAGAACAACACAGAGCTACACAGAGCTACACAGAATAACACAGAACAACACAGAGCTACACAGAATAACACAGAGCTACACAGAGCTACACAGAATAACACAGAGCTACACAGAACAACACAGAGCTACACAGAGCTACACAGAGCTACACAGAGCTACACAGAATAACACAGAGCTACACAGAGCTACACAGAACAACACAGAGCTACACAGAATAACACAGAACAACACAGAGCTACACAGAACAACACAGAGCTACACAGAGCTACACAGAGCTACACAGAATAACACAGAACAACACAGAGCTACACAGAATAACACAGAATAACACAGAGCTACACAGAACAACACAGAGCTACACAGAGCTACACAGAACAACACACAGCTACACAGAGCTACACAGAGCTACACAGAACAACACAGAGCTACACAGAACAACACACAGCTACACAGAGCTACAAAGAGCTACACAGAATAACACAGAGCTACACAGAACAACACAGAGCTACACAGAACAACACAGAGCTACACAGAGTAACACAGAGCTACACAGAACAACACAGACCTACACAGAACAACACAGAGCTACACAGAACAACACAGAGCTACACAGAGCTACACAGAACAACACAGAACAACACAGAGCTACACAGAACAACACAGAACAACACAGAGCTACACAGAACAACACAGAGCTACACAGAGCTACACAGAATAACACAGAACAACACAGAGCTACACAGAGCTACACAGAACAACACAGAGCTACACAGAGCTACACAGAATAACACAGAACAACACAGAGCTACACAGAATAACACAGAGCTACACAGAGCTACACAGAATAACACAGAACAACACAGAGCTACACAGAACAACACAGAGCTACACAGAGCTACACAGAATAACACAGAACAACACAGAGCTACACAGAATAACACAGAGCTACACAGAGCTACACAGAATAACACAGAGCTACACAGAACAACACAGAGCTACACAGAGCTACACAGAACAACACAGAGCTACACAGAGCTACACAGAATAACACAGAGCTACACAGAGCTACACAGAACAACACAGAGCTACACAGAATAACACAGAACAACACAGAGCTACACAGAACAACACAGAGCTACACAGAGCTACACAGAGCTACACAGAATAACACAGAACAACACAGAGCTACACAGAATAACACAGAATAACACAGAGCTACACAGAACAACACAGAGCTACACAGAGCTACACAGAACAACACAGAGCTACACAGAGCTACACAGAATAACACAGAGCTACACAGAGCTACACAGAACAACACAGAGCTACACAGAACAACACAGAGCTACACAGAGCTACACAGAACAACACAGAGCTACACAGAGCTACACAGAACAACACAGAGCTACACAGAGCTACACAGAGCTACACAGAATAACACAGAGCTACACAGAGCTACACAGAACAACACAGAGCTACACAGAACAACACAGAGCTACACAGAGCTACACAGAACAACACAGAGCTACACAGAACAACACAGAGCTACACAGAACAACACAGAGCTACACAGAGCTACACAGAACAACACAGAGCTACACAGAGCTACACAGAACAACACAGAGCTACACAGAACAACACAGAGCTACACAGA
>NC_062543.1:16650037-16657537 GCF_022655615.1 Tachysurus fulvidraco
GTATCACGATATCACTGCTTCATATCGGTCGATATCGATAATTATTGATATTGTTTATGACCCATTTAAAATAAGGACCAGGAGAAAAATCTGTTAGATTTAAACCTTTTTATTGTAAACTTCACCTTCGTCTGATCAGAAGCCCCTCAGTTATTAAGACAGAAACGTCACCAACCAGGAAACCTCCAATAATTATAATGTAAACATGAGTCTAAAGTCACAATGAACACTTAACTATTATCTCTTAACATTTAAGGTGAGAAATGACAGGAAATGTAAGAAATGTTTAATAAAGTGTAATAAAATAGTGTGAAGTGTTAAATATAAACAGAGACGACGGTCTTGTGAAATGTGCAGACGACGTTCTGACTACGGTTAGACTTATAATATCCAAAAAAACTGCCACACTTTTCGAGCTGATTTTACCGGCACGAGACGACGATATGACGCAACCGAACGTGATACTGTTACAACTTCGCAACCTCTGTTTTCTTCCAACGACGGATAAAAAATATCGAACGTTTTATCGAACACATTTTTTATTGATATCGATCACGTGTCTATTGCGATACATATCGTTATCGTTTTATCGCCAAGCCCTACTCTGGAGTTCGTCACACTCGTACACACTCCATTGTTGTGACCCTACTGTACACCGTACACACTCCATTGTTGTGACCCTACCGTACACCGTACACACTCCATTGTTGTGACCCTACCGTACACCGTACACACTCCATTGTTGTGACCCTACCGTACACCGTACACACTCCATTGTTGTGACCCTACCGTACACCGTACACACTCCATTGTTGTGACCCTACTGTACACCGTACACACTCCATTGTTGTGATCGTACCGTACACCGTACACACTCCATTGTTGTGACCCTACCGTACACCGTACACACTCCATTGTTGTGACCCTACCGTACACCGTACACACTCCATTGTTGTGACCCTACTGTACACCGTACACACTCCATTGTTGTGATCGTACCGTACACCGTACACACTCCATTGTTGTGACCCTACCGTACACCGTACACACTCCATTGTTGTGACCCTACCGTACACCGTACACACTCCATTGTTGTGACCCTACCGTACACCGTACACACTCCATTGTTGTGATTTATTCTGCTATAAAATGACGTTTTTTACTTTGAGGTGTCAGTAAATCAGATGTCGTCTTACAGCAGCACCGTTCTCGTGTCTGAGGCTCTGCTCACAGCCTTCACACATTCTCACTTCCTGTGTGTAAATGTTTATGACACTAAGCTTCAGAATGATCTCCAGCATACGTCTGTGTACACACACATGTGTGTGCTGGTGTCTAACAGCAATACAAACAAGT
Source organism: Tachysurus fulvidraco (assembly GCF_022655615.1). Lineage (NCBI taxonomy): Eukaryota > Metazoa > Chordata > Actinopteri > Siluriformes > Bagridae > Tachysurus > Tachysurus fulvidraco. The sequence goes on from NC_062543.1 coordinate 16,651,394, forward strand.
TCACTTCTCATATAAAAGTCTCCAGACTCTCACACTCCCTGTTCCCCTGGCAGCCCCGTGGCCTCAGGAGGTGTTCCAGTCACTGATCAGTGATGAACTGGGGGAGGTGCTGATGGAGATGATGAGGTGCAGCACTTTGATAGCTGGAATGTGAAAATGAGGAGAGTTGTGAATTAGATTCCTGCTGCAACCGAAAGTCATTAGTGCAGTGACCTCAGCAGGAGAGAAACATTCTGGAGAACCTCTGGAGGTTGTGAACCAGGTGGCACCAGCAGGAAGGAAATTGCAGCAGGATCTGTTAGTTTGTGTAATGAGACGAGTTGTGAGTGATGATGATGATGATGATGATGATGATGATGATGATGATGGAGAAGTGTGTCACAGGAGAGTTTTTATCAGCTCTGTCATGTCAGAACTCAAAGTGTGACTTCATCCAGAGAGACATCAGAAAGACTGTCTGATCTACTAGATTTAGATTCTATATAAAGGGAGAACAAGACAGGACCTAGTGTTGAACCATGAGGAGATGGAGGAGCTTATGGGCCTCACAATGGCAGGAGGAGGAGCTTATGGGCTTCACAATGGCAGGAGGAGGAGCTTATGGGCCTCACGATGGCAGGAGGAGGAGCTTATGGGCCTCACAATGGCAGGAGGAGGAGCTTATGGGCCTCACGATGGCAGAAGGAGGAGCTTATGGGCTTCAAAATGGCAGGAGGAGGAGCTTATGGGCCTCACGATGGCAGAAGGAGGAGCTTATGGGCTTCAAAATGGCAGGAGGAGGAGCTTATGGGCTTCAAAATGGCAGGAGGAGGAGCTTATGGGCCTTCTATGTAGAACAGTGTGCTTTTCTAACAGAGAAGATTCCCTGCAACCCTTTAGAAAAGTAAAGACGTGTCCACATAACATTCAGGATGACTTTCAGCATCATGGAGCCTTAGATTCTCTTCTATATTTATGTCTGATGCTGCTTCACTTTAAAACCAGACCCCGCCCCCTTTACCCTAATGGGGCGTGGCCTCTGAGCCTGTCAGGTCCAGTATTTTCCATATGGACGACACATGGCACAGCATAAAAACAATAATAATAAATATATGTATATTTTAAAGAAAGTGTTTGTGATGCCTTATGAGACTTGATACAGAAAGAATGTGCGTGTGTGTGCGTGTGTGCGTGTGTGTGTGTAGACTCATTTGTGTGTGTTTGTGTTGGCTTGTGTTCTAAGGCTGATATTAAAAGAAAATGAGTGATGGTGTGTGTGTGTGTGTGTGTGTGTGTGTGTGTGTGTGTGTGTGGAGGTTGTTATGGTTGAATGGTTTTGATTAGAGAATGTTCTCAGGGTTTTACATGATTCCCCCTCCTCCCCCTCCTCCCCCTCTCTCTCTCTCCCTCTCTCTGTGATGGATGGATGGATGTGTTTGAGTGTGTGTTATTCAGGCTGTTAAACAGATGTGTAAACTCACTCTCTCTCTTTGTATTTGATGTGGGTTTTGTGGTTTGTCACAAATTGGCGTCGTACTGCAGCTCTCAGCACCGGGCAACCGAGTGAGAGAGCGAGGGAAAACAAACGAAAAACAGAGAGGAGAGAAAAGAATGAAGGAGCAGGTGGAGGAGAAAAGGTGCCAAATTACAGTCAGGTGTGAGACACATTCTCACACGGTCTCCTCTCTCTCACACGGACTGATCTAATTCTCTCTGTTCATAAGCTTCTCTCTCTCTTTTTCATTCTTTCACCTTTCTCTCATTCCTCTTTCTTTATATCCATTTTTTCTTTGTTTCTCTCTGACATTTTTAATGAGGTCATTGAATTCTGTCTGTGATTGTTAGGCACTCATCTGTGTGTGTGTGCGCGTGTGTGTGTGTGTGCGTGTGTGTGTGCGTGTGTGTTCGTGTGTGTGTGTGTGTGTGTGTGTGTGTGTGTGTGTTGTAAAAACTTTACAGCAGGTTTTGTCCTTTCGCCCTCGTTTGTTCGGAATCTGCGCCTTCAAAAGAACGACAGAATCAGAGGGAGGAGTGTAATGAAGCCATTAAAAACATCAGGAGAAAAAGATCCCTTAGCTATCCTTGAACACCTTCCAGGAGTGTGTGTGTGTTTGTGTGTGTGTGTGTGTGTGTGTGTGTGTGTGTGTGTGTGTGTGTGTGTGTGTGTGTGTGTGTGTGTGACACACTCTCTTCATGAAAGACCCAGATGGTGTGTGTGTTTCAGGTTTATTCTTTAAAGCCAGATTTAGGAATGCAACTATGGTGTGAGATTACTGGGAACCAAATCAGCCAAAAGGTGTGTGTGTGTGTGTGTGTGTGTGTGTGTGTGTGTGTGTGTGTGTGCGTGTGTGCGTGTGTGCGTGTGTGCGTGTGTGCGCGTGTGTGCGTGTGTGCGTGTGTGTGTGTGTGCGTGTGTGTGTGTGCTTATGTATGTATGTGTGTGTGAGTTTGTTTTAAAGCATTAATATTAATGCTTAATAATGAAATTTATAATCCCACTCTCAGTGTTTATAATTATTTATAATCCCACTCTCAGTGTTTATAATGATCTATAATCCCACTCTCAGTGTTTATAATGATTTATAATCCCACTCAGTGTTTATAATGATTTATAATCCCACTCTCAGTGTTTATAATTATTTATAATCCCACTCTCAGTGTTTATAATGATTTATAATCCCACTCAGTGTTTATAATGATTTATAATCCCACTCTCAGTGTTTATAATGATTTATAATCCCACACTCTGTGTTTATAATGATTTATAATCCCACTCAGTGTTTATAATGACTTATAATCCCACTCAGTGTTTATAATGATTTATAATCCCACTCAGTGTTTATAATGATTTATAATCCCACTCTCAGTGTTTATAATGATTTATAATCCCACTCTCAGTGTTTATAATGATTTATAATCCCACTCAGTGTTTATAATGATTTATAATCCCACTCTCAGTGTTTATAATGATTTATAATCCCACTCTCAGTGTTTATAATTATTTATAATCCCACTCTCAGTGTTTATAATTATTTATAATCCCACTCTCAGTGTTTATAATGATTTATAATCCCACTCTCAGTGTTTATAATGATTCATAATTCTTTTTTTTTATCATATTATTAATTTATAATGCTTCGCCTTGACAGAGCCTCCACCGTCCTCCCTCTATAATAGTTCCCAGTCCTGCTCATGAGTAACCCAGCTCTTAAAACTTTACTGCGTTACAGACTTTAATACACCTGATCCCTCAATCAGCTAATTACCCAGCATTCCTCCAGGACGAGCGGTGTGTTAGAGGATATCTTCCTGTCACTGGGAATTTATGAGGGAAAAATTCCATGAATGCATCTTGCTGTGTCCGAGAAAGTCTGGAATGTGTTCAGGGAAGAATCCTGAGACCCGACCCAAAGGTTTAATTAAAATCAGTTGACAAGCTGATGGTGAGTCCAGTGATGGAGCAGTTAGTTAGTTCCTCTACATGGGGTGTGAGAGATCTTTGTTCTACTCTGTGGTGATCTACATCATTTTGGGGCTCACTATAGATCAGTGTGTTGGAAAAGTTACACAAATCCTAAATCCTTTTAAGACCTGTGTGTGTGTGTGTGTGTGTGTGCACGTGTGTGTTTGTACTGTGTGTGCGCACGTGTGTGTTTGTACGTGTGTGTGCACGTGTGTGTGCACGTGTGTGTGAGCATGTGTGTGTTTGTACGTGTGTGTGAGCATGTGTGTGTTTGTACGTGTGTGTGAGCACGTGTGTGTTTGTACGTGTGTGTGAGCACGTGTGTGTTTGTACGTGTGTATGCGTGTACTTGTCTGTGTGCAAGTCTGTGTTTGTATACATTTGTATGTGTGTGTACTTGTGTTTGTGTGTGTACCTGTGTGTGTGTGTGTACATTTGTGTGTGTGTGTGTGTGTGTGTGTGTGTGTGTGTGTGTGTGTGTGTGTGTGTGTGTGTGTGTGTGGGTTTGGAGACCTGGTGACTCACTGTGAAAATATGAGAGGAATAGACCAAGTGAGGCAGAGCAGGAAGAAACAGATAAAGATGTGAATGAAGAAAGAGAGACAGACTCCAGAGAGAGACATGAAACACTTAATTGAGACAAATAGATGGAGTAATAGAGAGAGAGACAAAGAGAAAGACAGAAAGAAAGAATGCTGTAGATGGAGAGAAAGACGGAGTGAGTAGGAGGGAGGAAAGCCCAGTCCTGAGCGGTACATTCTGTCTAAAAACCGTTTGCTAAACATGCCAAGAGTTTCTTTTTGAAGTCGTCTCGGTTTGCATCTCATGCACGCACGCGTGTACACACACACACACACACACACACACACACACACACACACACACACACACACACACAAGTACAAAAGTCTCAAAACCTAAAGAACACATTGCAAAATTGTGAGTCTCCATGCAGAGTGAGATGAACAGTAGACAACACAACACGTCTAACACACTGCTGACCGTCTAACACACTGCTGATCGTCTAACACACTGCTGATCTTCTAACACACTGCTGATCTTCTAACACACTGCTGACCGTCTAACACACTGCTGATCTTCTAACACACTGCTGATCTTCTAACACACTGCTGATCTTCTAACACACTGCTGATCGTCTAACACACTGCTGATCGTCTAACACACTGCTGATCTTCTAACACACTGCTGATCTTCTAACACACTGCTGATCTTCTAACACACTGCTGATCGTCTAACACACTGCTCTAACACACTGCTGATCTTCTAACACACTGCTGATGGTCTAACACACTGCTGATCTTCTAACACACTGCTGATCTTCTAACACACTGCTGATCGTCTAACACACTGCTGATCTTCTAACACACTGCTGATCGTCTAACACACTGCTGATCTTCTAACACACTGCTGATCGTCTAACACACTGCTGATCTTCTAACACACTGCTGATCGTCTAACACACTGCTGATCGTCTAACACACTGCTGATCTTCTAACACACTGCTGATCGTCTAACACACTGCTGATCGTCTAACACACTGCTGATCTTCTAACACACTGCTGATCTTCTAACACACTGCTGATCTTCTAACACACTGCTGATCGTCTAACACACTGCTCTAACACACTGCTGATCTTCTAACACACTGCTGATGGTCTAACACACTGCTGATCTTCTAACACACTGCTGATCTTCTAACACACTGCTGATGGTCTAACACACTGCTGATCTTCTAACACACTGCTGATGCTCTAACACACTGCTGATCGTCTAACACACTGCTGATGCTCTAACACACTGCTGATCTTCTAACACACTGCTGATCTTCTAACACACTGCTCTAACACACTGCTGATGGTCTAACACATTGCTCTAACACACTGCTGATGGTCTAACACACTGCTCTAACACACTGCTCTAACACACTGCTGATGCTCTAACACACTGCTGATGGTCTAACACACTGCTCTAACACACTGCTCTAACACACTGCTCTAACACACTGCTCTAACACACTGCTCTAACACACTGCTGATGCTCTAACACACTGCTCTAACACACTGCTCTAACACACTGCTCTAACACACTGCTCTAACACACTGCTGATGGTCTAACACATTGCTCTAACACACTGCTCTAACACACTGCTCTAACACACTGCTGATGCTCTAACACACTGCTCTAACACACTGCTCTAACACACTGCTCTAACACACTGCTGATGATCTAACACACTGCTGATGATCTCACACACTGCTGATGATCTCACACACTGCTGATGATCTCACACACTGCTCTAACACACTGCTGATGATCTAACACACTGCTGATGATCTAACACACTGCTGATGATCTCACACACTGCTGATGATCTCACACACTGCTGATGATCTCACACACTGCTGATGATCTCACACACTGCTGATCTTACATTTACAGCATTTAGCAGACGCCCCTTATATCCAGAGCAACTTACATTTTATCTCAATTTTATACAACTGAGCAGTTGAGGGTTAAGGGCCTTGCTCAGGGGCCCAGCAGTGGCAGCTCGGTGGACGTAGGAATCGAACTCACAACCTTTCCGATCGGTAACCCAACACCTTAACCACTAGGCTACCACATCATCAGGTCACCTTTGTGTTTATTCTCCGCACTGACAGATGGTTCTGGAGATAAAACTG
>NC_062543.1:16670037-16675037 GCF_022655615.1 Tachysurus fulvidraco
GTGTGTGTGTGAGCACTGTGTTGCTGAGTGCAGTGAATTTTTTTTTATGATATTTTTTGTGTGTTGTAACTCAGGAGTGTGTGTGTGTGTGTGTATGAGTTAGTGTGTTTGCGTGTGTTTATCATGTTCGTGTACATGTGTATACTATGCAGTGGGTGTAAATATGTAGATACATCATTTCTCCTTTTGCTGTTTCTGTAAAGTTTTGTATTAAATATTTTTTCTCACACATTCGTGTTCTTTTGTTACAGATTTAATCAAAATGTACAAATAAGCAAAATTACAAACTGATTATTTTTTTCAGTCTGATGAATCAGTGTTTGTACAGTGTGTGAGATAATTGTGTGGTGTAATGACCCCCCCTGGTGGATGAAACAGGTAAGTAGCCTGTCTGTAGGTGTGTGTCAGTGTGTGTGACTGTCTGTCTGAGTGTGTGTGAGTGTCTGTCGGAGTTAGTGTGAGTGTCTGAATGTGAGTGTGTATGTCTGAGTGTGTGTGTGTGAGTGTCTGTCTGAGTGTGTGAGTGTCTGTCTGAGTGTGTGTGAGTGTCTGAGTGTGAGTGTCTGAATGTGAGTGTCTGTCTGTCTGAGTGTGTGTTAGTGTCTGTCTGAGTGTGTGTGAGTGTCTGTCTGTCTGAGTGTGTGTGAGTGTCTGTCTGTCTGAGTGTGTGTGAGTGACTGTCGGAGTTAGTGTGAGTGTCTGAATGTGAGTGTGTATGTCTGAGTGTGTGTGAGTGTCTGTCTGAATGTGAGTGTCTGTCTTTCTGAGTGTGAGTGTATGTGTCTGTCTGAGTGTGAGTGTCTGTGTGTGTGTGTGTGTGTGTGTGTGTGTGTGTGTGTGTGTGTGTGTGTGTGTGAGTGTCTGAATGTGAGTGTGTATGTCTGAGTGTGTGTGAGTGTCTGAGTGTGTGTGAATGTCTGAGTGTGAGTGTCTGAATGTGAGTGTCTGTCTGTCTGAGTGTGAGTGTCTGTATGTCTGAGTGTCTGTATGTGTGTGTGAGTGTCTGTATGTCTGAGTGTCTGTCTGAGTGTGAGTGTCTGTATGTCTGAGTGTGTGTCTGAGTGTGAGTGTCTGTATGTCTGAGTGTGTGTCTGAGTGTGAGTGTCTGTATGTCTGAGTGTCTGTCTGAGTGTGTGAGTGTCTGTATGTCTGAGTGTGTGAGTGTCTGTATGTGTGTGTGAGTGTCTGTATGTCTGAGTGTCTGTCTGAGTGTGAGTGTCTGTATGTCTGAGTGTGTGTCTGAGTGTGAGTGTCTGTATGTGTGTGTGTGTGAGTGTCTGTATGTCTGAGTGTCTGTCTGAGTGTGAGTGTCTGTATGTCTGAGTGTGTGAGTGTCTGTCTGAGTGTGTGAGTGTCTGTATGTCTGAGTGTGTGAGTGTCTGTATGTGTGTGAGTGTCTGTATGTCTGAGTGTCTGTCTGAGTGTGAGTGTCTGTATGTCTGAGTGTGTGTCTGAGTGTGAGTGTCTGTATGTGTGTGTGTGAGTGTCTGTATGTCTGAGTGTCTGTCTGAGTGTGAGTGTCTGTATGTCTGAGTGTGTGAGTGTCTGTCTGAGTGTGTGAGTGTCTGTATGTCTGAGTGTGTGAGTGTCTGTATGTCTGAGTGTGTGAGTGTCTGTATGTCTGAGTGTGTGAGTGTCTGTATGTCTGAATGTGTGTCTGAGTGTGTGAGTGTCTGTATGTGTGTGTGTGAGTGTCTGTATGTCTGAGTGTCTGTCTGAGTGTGAGTGTCTGTATGTCTGAGTGTGTGAGTGTCTGTATGTCTGAGTGTCTGTCTGAGTGTGAGTGTCTGTCTGAGTGTGAGTGTCTGTATGTCTGAGTGTGTGAGTGTCTGTATGTCTGAGTGTGTGAGTGTCTGTATGTCTGAATGTGTGTCTGAGTGTGTGAGTGTCTGTATGTGTGTGTGTGAGTGTCTGTATGTCTGAGTGTCTGTCTGAGTGTGAGTGTCTGTATGTCTGAGTGTGTGAGTGTCTGTATGTCTGAGTGTCTGTCTGAGTGTGAGTGTCTGTATGTCTGAGTGTGTGAGTGTCTGTATGTCTGAGTGTGTGAGTGTCTGTATGTCTGAGTGTGTGAGTGTCTGTATGTCTGAGTGTGTGAGTGTCTAAGTGTGAGTGTTTGTATGTCTGAGTGTGTGTCTGAGTGTGAGTGTCTGTATGTCTGAGTGAGTGTCTGTATGTCTGAGTGTGTGTCTGAGTGTGAGTGTCTGTATGTCTGAGTGTGTGTCTGTATGTCTGAGTGTGTGTCTGAGTGTGAGTGTCTGTATGTCTGAGTGTGTGTCTGAGTGTGTGTGTCTATATGTCTGAGTGTGAGTGTTTGTATGTCTGAGTGTGTGTCTGAGTGTGAGTGTCTGTATGTCTGAGTGAGTGTCTGTATGTCTGAGTGTGTGTCTGAGTGTGAGTGTCTGTATGTCTGAGTGTGTGTCTGAGTGTGTGTGTCTATATGTCTGAGTGTGAGTGTTTGTATGTCTGAGTGTCTGTCTGAGTGTGAGTGTCTGTATGTCTGAGTGTGTGTCTGAGTGTGAGTGTCTGTATGTCTGAGTGTGTGAGTGTGTGTCTGAGTGTGAGTGTCTGTATGTCTGAGTGTGTGTCTGCGTGTGTGTGTCTATATGTCTGAGTGTGAGTGTTTGTATGTCTGAGTGTCTGTCTGAGTGTGAGTGTCTGTATGTCTGAGTGTGTGTCTGAGTGTGAGTGTCTGTATGTCTGAGTGTCTGTCTGAGTGTGAGTGTCTGTATGTCTGAGTGTGTGTCTGAGTGTGAGTGTCTGTATGTCTGAGTGTCTGTCTGAGTGTGAGTGTCTGTATGTCTGAGTGTCTGTCTGAGTGTGAGTGTCTGTATGTCTGAGTGTGAGTGTCTGTATGTCTGAGTGTGAGTGTCTGTATGTCTGAGTGTGAGTGTCTGAATGTCTGAGTGTGTGAGTGCCTGTATGTCTGAGTGTGTGTCTGCGTGTGTGTGTCTATATGTCTGAGTGTGTGTCTGCGTGTGTGTGTCTATATGTCTGAGTGTGAGTGTCTGTATGTCTGAGTGTGTGAGTGTGTGTCTGAGTGTGAGTGTCTGTATGTCTGAGTGTGTGTCTGCATGTGTGTGTCTATATGTCTGAGTGTGAGTGTCTGTATATCTGAGTGTGTGTCTGAGTGTGAGTGTCTGTATGTCTGAGTGTGTGTCTGAGTGTGAGTGTGTGTCTGAGTGTGAGTGTCTGTATGTCTGAGTGTGTGAGTGTGTGTCTGAGTGTGAGTGTCTGTATGTCTGGGTGTGTGTCTGAGTGTGAGTGTCTGTATGTCTGAGTGTGTGAGTGTCTGTATGTCTGAGTGTGTGTCTGTATGTCTGAGTGTGAGTGTCTGTATGTCTGGGTGTGGTCTGAGTGTGAGTGTCTGTATGTGTGTGTGTGAGTGTCTGTATGTCTGAGTGTCTGTCTGAGTGTGAGTGTCTGTATGTCTGAGTGTGTGAGTGTCTGTCTGAGTGTGTGAGTGTCTGTATGTCTGAGTGTGTGAGTGTCTGTATGTCTGAGTGTGTGAGTGTCTGTATGTCTGAGTGTGTGAGTGTCTGTATGTCTGAATGTGTGTCTGAGTGTGTGAGTGTCTGTATGTGTGTGTGTGAGTGTCTGTATGTCTGAGTGTCTGTCTGAGTGTGAGTGTCTGTATGTCTGAGTGTGTGAGTGTCTGTATGTCTGAGTGTCTGTCTGAGTGTGAGTGTCTGTCTGAGTGTGAGTGTCTGTATGTCTGAGTGTGTGAGTGTCTGTATGTCTGAGTGTGTGAGTGTCTGTATGTCTGAATGTGTGTCTGAGTGTGTGAGTGTCTGTATGTGTGTGTGTGAGTGTCTGTATGTCTGAGTGTCTGTCTGAGTGTGAGTGTCTGTATGTCTGAGTGTGTGAGTGTCTGTATGTCTGAGTGTCTGTCTGAGTGTGAGTGTCTGTATGTCTGAGTGTGTGAGTGTCTGTATGTCTGAGTGTGTGAGTGTCTGTATGTCTGAGTGTGTGAGTGTCTGTATGTCTGAGTGTGTGAGTGTCTAAGTGTGAGTGTTTGTATGTCTGAGTGTGTGTCTGAGTGTGAGTGTCTGTATGTCTGAGTGAGTGTCTGTATGTCTGAGTGTGTGTCTGAGTGTGAGTGTCTGTATGTCTGAGTGTGTGTCTGTATGTCTGAGTGTGTGTCTGAGTGTGAGTGTCTGTATGTCTGAGTGTGTGTGTCTATATGTCTGAGTGTGAGTGTTTGTATGTCTGAGTGTGTGTCTGAGTGTGAGTGTCTGTATGTCTGAGTGAGTGTCTGTATGTCTGAGTGTGTGTCTGAGTGTGAGTGTCTGTATGTCTGAGTGTGTGTCTGAGTGTGTGTGTCTATATGTCTGAGTGTGAGTGTTTGTATGTCTGAGTGTCTGAGTGTGAGTGTCTGTATGTCTGAGTGTGTGTCTGAGTGTGAGTGTCTGTATGTCTGAGTGTGTGAGTGTGTGTCTGAGTGTGAGTGTCTGTATGTCTGAGTGTGTGTCTGCGTGTGTGTGTCTATATGTCTGAGTGTGAGTGTTTGTATGTCTGAGTGTCTGTCTGAGTGTGAGTGTCTGTATGTCTGAGTGTGTGTCTGAGTGTGAGTGTCTGTATGTCTGAGTGTCTGTCTGAGTGTGAGTGTCTGTATGTCTGAGTGTGTGTCTGAGTGTGAGTGTCTGTATGTCTGAGTGTCTGTCTGAGTGTGAGTGTCTGTATGTCTGAGTGTCTGTCTGAGTGTGAGTGTCTGTATGTCTGAGTGTGAGTGTCTGTATGTCTGAGTGTGAGTGTCTGTATGTCTGAGTGTGAGTGTCTGAATGTCTGAGTGTGTGAGTGCCTGTATGTCTGAGTGTGTGTCTGCGTGTGTGTGTCTATATGTCTGAGTGTGTGTCTGCGTGTGTGTGTCTATATGTCTGAGTGTGAGTGTCTGTATGTCTGAGTGTGTGAGTGTGTGTCTGAGTGTGAGTGTCTGTATGTCTGAGTGTGTGTCTGCATGTGTGTGTCTATATGTCTGAGTGTGAGTGTCTGTATATCTGAGT
>NC_062543.1:16682537-16685037 GCF_022655615.1 Tachysurus fulvidraco
TAGTAGTGTATAGTAGTGTATAGTGTGTACAGTAGTGTATAGTAGTGTATAGTAGTGTATAGTGTGTACAGTAGTGTATAGTAGTGTGTAGTGTGTATAGTGTGTACAGTAGTGTATAGTAGTGTATAGTGTGTATAGTAGTGTGTACAGTAGTGTATAGTAGTGTATAGTAGTGTATAGTGTGTATAGTAGTCTATAGTAGTGTATAGTAGTGTATAGTAGTCTATAGTAGTGTATAGTAGTGTATAGTAGTGTATAGTAGTGTATAGTGTGTATAGTAGTGTATAGTGTGTATAGTAGTGTATAGTAGTGTATAGTGTGTATAGTGTGTATAGTAGTGTATAGTAGTGTATAGTGTGTATAGTGTGTACAGTAGTGTATAGTAGTGTATAGTGTGTATAGTAGTGTATAGTGTGTATAGTAGTGTATAGTAGTGTATAGTGTGTGTATAGTAGTGTATAGTGTGTATAGTAGTGTATAGTGTGTATAGTGTGTACAGTAGTGTATAGTAGTGTATAGTGTGTATAGTGTGTATAGTGTGTATAGTGTGTACAGTAGTGTGTAGTGTGTATAGTGTGTACAGTAGTGTGTATAGTAGTGTATAGTGTGTATAGTAGTGTATAGTGTGTATAGTAGTGTATAGTGTGTATAGTAGTGTGTATAGTAGTGTATAGTGTGTATAGTAGTGTGTATAGTAGTGTATAGTGTGTATAGTAGTGTATAGTAGTGTATAGTGTGTATAGTAGTGTATAGTGTGTATAGTAGTGTATAGTAGTGTATAGTGTGTATAGTAGTGTATAGTGAGTATAGTGTGTATAGTAGTGTGTATAGTAGTGTATAGTGTGTATAGTAGTGTATAGTGTGTATAGTGTGTATAGTAGTGTGTATAGTAGTGTATAGTGTGTATAGTGGTGTGTATAGTGTGTATAGTAGTGTATAGTAGTGTATAGTGTGTATAGTAGTGTATAGTGTGTATAGTAGTGTATAGTGTGCATAGTAGTGTATAGTGTGTATAGTAGTGTATAGTGTGTATAGTAGTGTATAGTGTGTATAGTAGTGTATAGTAGTGTATAGTAGTGTATAGTAGTGTATAGTGTGTATAGTAGTGTATAGTGTGTATAGTAATGTATAGTGTGTATAGTAGTGTATAGTGTGTATAGTAGTGTGTAGTAGTGTATAGTGTGTATAGTAGTGTATAGTGTGTATAGTAGTGTGTAGTAGTGTATAGTGTGTATAGTAGTGTATAGTGTGTATAGTAGTGTATAGTGTGTATAGTGTGTATAGTAGTGTATAGTGTGTATAGTGTGTATAGTAGTGTATAGTGTGTATAGTAGTGTATAGTGTGTATAGTAGTGTATAGTGTGTATAGTAGTGTATAGTGTGTATAGTAGTGTATAGTAGTGTATAGTGTGTATAGTAGTGTATAGTGTGTATAGTAGTGTATAGTAGTGTATAGTGTGTATAGTAGTGTATAGTGTGTATAGTAGTGTATAGTGTGTATAGTAGTGTATAGTGTGTATAGTAGTGTATAGTAGTGTATAGTGTGTATAGTAGTGTATAGTGTGTATAGTGTATATAGTAGTGTATAGTGTGTATAGTAGTGTGTATAGTAGTGTATAGTGTGTATAGTAGTGTATAGTGTGTATAGTGTGTATAGTAGTGTATAGTAGTGTATAGTGTGTATAGTAGTGTATAGTAGTGTATAGTGTGTATAGTGTGTACAGTAGTGTATAGTGAGTATAGTGTGTATAGTAGTGTATAGTGAGTATAGTGTGTATAGTAGTGTATAGTGTGTATAGTAGTGTATAGTGAGTATAGTGTGTATAGTGTGTATAGTAGTGTATAGTGTGTATAGTAGTGTATAGTGTGTATAGTGTGTATAGTAGTGTATAGTGAGTATAGTGTGTATAGTAGTGTATAGTGTGTATAGTAGTGTATAGTGTGTATAGTAGTGTATAGTGTGTATAGTGTGTACAGTAGTGTATAGTGAGTATAGTGTGTATAGTAGTGTATAGTGAGTATAGTGTGTATAGTAGTGTATAGTGTGTATAGTAGTGTATAGTGAGTATAGTGTGTATAGTGTGTATAGTAGTGTATAGTGTGTATAGTAGTGTATAGTGTGTATAGTGTGTATAGTAGTGTATAGTGTGTATAGTAGTGTATAGTGTGTATAGTAGTGTATAGTAGTGTATAGTGAGTATAGTGTGTATAGTAGTGTATAGTGTGTATAGTGTGTATAGTGAGTACAGTAGTGTATAGTGTGTATAGTAGTGTATAGTGAGTATAGTGTGTATAGTAGTGTATAGTGTGTATAGTAGTGTATAGTGAGTATAGTGTGTATAGTAGTGTATAGTGAGTATAGTGTGTATAGTAGTGTATAGTGTGTATAGTAAGTGTTATTTCTTGTGTGTGTCAACATCAACACACTTGGACAATAAACCTGATTCTGATTCTGATTCTGATTCACTTAGTGTGTGTCTAATGTTGCGCTAGCTTTAGT
>NC_062543.1:16690037-16700037 GCF_022655615.1 Tachysurus fulvidraco
TCTCTAACACTAACACTAATCCTAACACTAATCCTAACCCCAACACTAACACTAACCCAAGTTCAGCTCTCTAACCCCAACCCTTATGTTAGGTTCAGGTCAAACACCTCCCCTTTCTTTAAACGTCAACACCAAAGATTTGTCCAGTTTTAACTTGTGTCTGTGTGTGTCTGTGTGTGTCTGTCTGTGTGTGTCTGTCTGTTTGTCTGTGTGTGTGTCTGTCTGTGTGTCTGTGTGTGTCTGTCTGTGTGTCTGTGTGTGTCTGTCTGTTTGTCTGTGTGTGTGTGTGTGTGTGTGTGTGTCTGTCTGTTTGTCTGTGTGTGTGTCTGTCTGTTTGTCTGTGTGTGTGTCTGTCTGTGTGTCTGTGTGTGTCTGTCTGTGTGTCTGTGTGTGTCTGTCTGTTTGTCTGTGTGTGTGTGTGTGTGTGTGTGTGTGTCTGTCTGTTTGTCTGTGTGTGTGTCTGTCTGTGTGTCTGTGTGTGTCTGTCTGTTTGTCTGTGTGTGTGTCTGTCTGTGTGTCTGTGTGTGTCTGTCTGTGTGTGTCTGTCTGTTTGTCTGTGTGTGTGTCTGTCTGTTTGTCTGTGTGTGTGTCTGTCTGTGTGTCTGTGTGTGTCTGTCTGTGTGTCTGTGTGTGTCTGTCTGTTTGTCTGTGTGTGTGTCTGTCTGTTTGTCTGTGTGTGTGTCTGTGTGTGTGTCTGTGTCTGTGTCTGTGTGTGTGTCTGTGTGTGTGTCTGTGTGTGTCTGTCTGTTTGTCTGTGTGTGTGTCTGTGTCTGTTTGTGTGTCTGTGTCTGTGTCTGTGTGTGTGTCTGTGTCTGTGTCTGTGTGTCTGTCTGTGTCTGTGTGTGTGTCTGTCTGTGTGTGTCTGTCTGTGTCTGTGTGTGTGTGTCTGTGTGTGTGTGTCTGTCTGTGTGTGTCTGTCTGTGTGTGTCTGTCTGTGTGTGTCTGTCTGTGTGTGTCTGTCTGTGTCTGTGTGTGTGTCTGTGTGTGTGTGTGTGTGTGTGTGTGTTAGCCCTAATGAGGAGCTGGAAGAGATCTCCACAGTGGATCTGAAGTTCCTGTTGTTACCTGCACTGCTGGCTGCGTTGGTGATGAAGCAGGTGGGTGTGGCTCAGCGTTTGGAGCGTGTGCAGACGGCACGTGTTCACTTCATGAACTTCCTTAGGCGCTGTAAAGATTACAACATCAGCTCGTTCCACATGCCTCGAGATGTTCAGGCCACAGAGGAGATGTCCTCAGGTGCAGAGAATGACACACCAAGCCCCACCCACCAAGTCCAATCTGACCTCATCACCATGGCAACACAGAGACAGGCCAAAATCGAGAGGTGAGTCAGGCTGAAGTTAGCACGTGTGCACGTTTGTGTCTGTGTACGTGTGTGTATATCTGCATTAACTTGTGTGTTAGGTATAAGCAGCAGAAGCAGATGGAGCAGAAGCTGGTTGAACTCCGAGCTCTGGTGGATGGAGGTTCGGTGGATGACGAGGTGATGAGGGAGTTTTACCTGTTACAGGTGCGCAGGTGGATTACTGTCGCTCTGGAGGAAATCGAGTCCATTGACCAGGAAGTCCAGATCCTCAAGAGGATGCCTGCTCTCAAAGAGGTCCTGTAGCTCTGATACCACTGTGACCCTTTAGTGTTGATTAGAGGATCTGTTTGTAAATGAAAGTAACACTGATGAGAGGACCAGAGGGAGGTCCCCTCACTTCCTTTAGCAGACACTTTTACCTGCAATGTCTGAGATTTATCTTCTAACATTTTGTCTTTTAAATGTATTTTAAATTATAATTGTGATTAAAAGTTTGTAAAAAATGATGCAGAAGCTTCTTAAAGTCTGCTTTCTGTTTCAGGCTTCAGTTCAGAAACCAAGACGAGCACCAATGAAGCCCTTCATCCTCACTAAAGACGCAATGCAGGCCAAGTATGTGTGTGCGTGTGTGTGTACGTGTACGTACGTGTACGTGTGTGTACGTGTACGTGTGTGTACGTGTACGTGTGTGTGTACGTGTACGTGTGTACGTGTACGTGTGTGTACGTGTACGTGTGTGTACGTGTACGTGTGTGTGTACGTGTGTGTGTACGTGTACGTGTGTACGTGTACGTGTGTACGTGCTGAGAGCCTGTCACTGATCTCCCAGCAGGTGTCATACAGAAGTGTGTACGTGTGTGTGTGTGTGTGTGTGTACGTGTGTGTGTGTGTGTGTGTGTGTGTACGTGTGTGTGTGTGTGTACGTGTGTGTGTGTGTGTGCTGAGAGCCTGTCACTGATCTCCCAGCAGGTGTCATACAGAAGTGTGATGATGCTGCAGTGAATCAGACCAGTCAGAGTTTATCTGATCTACAGTCTGGTGTTGCAGACATTTTACTCCTGATGTTTGTACAAATCAGGTTTATAATCACAAATAAACTTACAAGGTTTCCTGAAAGTGTGTGTGTGTGTCTGTGTGTGTGTGTGTGTGTGTGTGTGTGTGTGTGTGTTTCAGGGTATTTGGTGAGGGATATCCCAGTCTTCCCACCATGACAGTAGATGACTGGTATGAACAGCACAGAATGAGAGGATGTTTACCTGACCAAGGCATCCCTCAGAGGACAGGTACACACACACACACACACACACACACACACACAGTGTTTAAACCCTCTTTAGAGACGACACCTACGTCACTAGGCGTACAACAACCCTTCAGTGAGACTACGTTCTGTTCATCAGTTACTGAAGGGTGTTTGTTTGTGTAGTTGACGTGGACGCAGAGGACCGAGAGAAAGAGGAAAAGGAGAGGAAGGAGGAAGAGGATGATGAAGAAGCTTTACAGAAAGCAAGAGACTGGGACAACTGGAAAGACACACACCGTCGAGGATATGGCAACCGCCAGAATATGGGCTAGAAGCTTACACACACACACACACACAGTCTCCAAGTGACTTACACACATTCACCTGACTCTAAAATAAACGTTTTCAGTTGATTTGAGTGTGTGTGTGTGTGTGTGTGTGTGTGTGTGTGTGTGTGTGTGTGTACTGGGTTACTTCAGATAAACACATTTACTGAGAAATGTCTGAAGAGCATCTGGACACCTTCAAACTCCTTAAACTTACTAACTGCTCAGCTTTGTGATCCAGATGAATATGCTAACGAGAGTCCCGCCCCATAACGCTAACGAGAGTCCCGCCCCCCCATAACGCTAACGAGAGTCCCGCCCCCCATAACGCTAACGAGAGTCCCTCCCCCATAACGCTAACGAGAGTCCCGCCCCATAACGCTAACGAGAGTCCCTCCCCCATAACGCTAACGAGAGTCCCGCCCCCCCATAACGCTAACGAGAGTCCCGCCCCCATAACGCTAACGAGAGTCCCACCCCCCATAACGCTAACGAGAGTCCCGCCCCCATAACGCTAACGAGAGTCCCTCCCCCATAACGCTAACGAGAGTCCCGCCCCCATAACGCTAACGAGAGTCCCTCCCCCATAACGCTAACGAGAGTCCCGCCCCCATAATGAGGCAGTGAGATTGTAAGTAAATGTGGAGTGAATAAATACATTGATCCCGAAGCCGCTGTGCTGTATCATGTCTCTGCGCTCTACACACTCCATCTGAGACTGTTGGGGACAAAGGACAGTCCCACTGAGCTGTAATGACTGTGGGACACAATCTGCTCCTTACATCTTGTTTTTATTCAGTGTGAGAATTGAGCACAGACAATACAGGATTATATAAACGTTAATCAGCAGAAGCTCAAGTTTGCCATCAAACATTTATGATTATTGTTATTATTAAAATATATGAAACAGACAGAATAATAGAAATGTTTATACAGGACAGTGAGGTGTGTGTGAGACGAGACCGTGGTCAGTACAGGCGGCCGACCTGAGCTCGAGGGAACATGCTACAACATTCTGGAGCACTGAAGGGCGGGGCAGGGGGCGGAGCCATCCTCTAAAAACATTTATAAATATAATGCATAAATATAATGTGCAAAGACAGGCAACAATATTGTAACAGTTTTATTTAACACTCACAGGTACTAATGTGTGTTAGACAGAGTAACAGACAGACAGACAGACAAGCAGAGTAACAGACAGACAGAGTAACAGAGAGACAAAGTGACAGACAGACAGACAAGCAGACAGACAGAGTAACAGAGAGGCAAAGTGACAGACAGACAGAGAGTAACAGACAGAGAGAGTAACAGACAGAGTAACAGACAGACAGAGTAACAGACAGACAGAGTAACAGACAGAGAGTAACAGACAGAGTAACAGACAGACAGAGTAACAGACAGAGTAACAGACAGAGAGTAACAGACAGAGAGTAACAGACAGAGAGTAACAGACAGAGAGTAACAGACAGAGAGTAACAGACAGAGTAACAGACAGAGAGTAACAGACAGAGTAACAGACAGAGTAACAGACAGAGAGTAACAGACAGAGAGTAACAGACAGAGTAACAGACAGACAGAGTAACAGACAGAGTAACAGACAGACAGAGTAACAGACAGAGTAACAGACCTGCTCCTCATAGGCTTGAGGTGAATCTGGCTGGTTGTGCAGTTGATCAGACACATTTTGCTCCTCATACGGATTCCTCGCTCTAGAATAAGGATTATTGGGCACCTGAGCCTGATCCCTGCCCCCTGTGTAACTACAACACACACACACACACACACACACGTGTACAGTGAATGAGTGGTGTGTGTGTGTGTGTGTGTGTGTGTGTGTGTGTGTGTGTGTGTGTGTGTGTGTGTGAGAAGGAGAGAGAGATGTGTCTTGTACCTATATTGTTGTCGAGGAGCTCCCATTGGTGGTTCACTAATGTGTGTTTTACCTGAAACACTGTTTGCGCACGCACACAAACACAAACACACACACACACACACACACACACACACACACACACACACACACACACACCTTAATGGATTTTAAAAATAAAAATAATTGCAAAAATTTGTAAAATCATCCCAAAAATAATACGGCAAGGCCACCTCCTCCAACACACACACACACACACACACACACACGTCACCTGTATGGTCGAGGAGATGACATGGGAACTCCCATCTGTACTGGCATGAGGCCATGACCAGGAGGAGGAGGAAGATGAGGTGTATGGGCGCTCAGAGGAGACTTAATCAGAAGAGAGAGAATCATAAAGATCAGGTCACACACACCCACACACACGCACACGCACACGCACACACACACACACAAATCGCGGTGTGTATCTGTGTATATCCCTGATGATCAACTCGGTGTTTATTGAGGAAATGAAAATGTTTATGATCATAAACAGTGTAAGATATGACGAGGTTCAGTTCTACATCCATCCAAAACTTTACACTGATCACAAATAAGCAGTTTAATGTAGAACAGATCCAGTGTTCTGTCACCATCACACACAACACCTAGTCAGCAGGGGGATCAGTTCAAATCCACAGAGAAGATCCCAGAACCAGTGGGATTTAAATGATCAGATGAACTTCAGCAAATCTCACAACGTAAGTCTGAACCTTGGTCAGAGCTGTTTATAAGCTCAGCTCCATGGGATGTGGCTCAGCTTTCAGACAGGAGTCTGAGCAGAAAAACACAGTCTGGGTAATGAACCCATGACCTGCTGGCATAAACTGTAAGAGACCTTGACTCTGGTCTTGTACAGACTACTCGTATATAACGTTTCAAAATTCCAGCAAAATTTCCTCCTAGAAACTAAATCTGAGTTTAGTATTTGTCCAAAGTGGGGCTGAAGAGAGGAAGATGGTGGTGACAGAACAATCCCAAAACTTCTCTGGTTTAGGACGTTAAGCTACATCTCGTCTCTGGTTTAGGACGTTAAGCTACATCTCGTCTCTGGTTTAGGACGTTAAGCTACATCTCTTCTCTGGTTTAGGATGTTAAGCTACATCTCGTCTCTGGTTTAGGACGTTAAGCTACATCTCTTCTCTGGTTTAGGACGTTAAGCTACATCTCGTCTCTGGTTTAGGACGTTAAGCTACATCTCTTCTCTGGTTTAGGACGTTAAGCTACATCTCGTCTCTGGTTTAGGACGTTAAGCTACATCTCTTCTCTGGTTTAGGATGTTAAGCTACATCTCGTCTCTGGTTTAGGACGTTAAGCTACATCTCGTCTCTGGTTTAGGACGTTAAGCTACATCTCGTCTCTGGTTTAGGATGTTAAGCTACATCTCTTCTCTGGTTTAGGACGTTAAGCTACATCTCGTCTCTGGTTTAGGACGTTAAGCTACATCTCGTCTCTGGTTTAGGACGTTAAGCTACATCTCGTCTCTGGTTTAGGACGTTAAGCTACATCTCGTCTCTGGTTTAGGACGTTAAGCTACATCTCGTCTCTGGTTTAGGACGTTAAGCTACATCTCGTCTCTGGTTTAGGACGTTAAGCTACATCTCGTCTCTGGTTTAGGATGTTAAGCTACATCTCTTCTCTGGTTTAGGACGTTAAGCTACATCTCTTCTCTGGTTTAGGACGTTAAGCTACATCTCGTCTCTGGTTTAGGACGTTAAGCTACATCTCTTCTCTGGTTTAGGATGTTAAGCTACATCTCGTCTCTGGTTTAGGATGTTAAGCTACATCTCTTCTCTGGTTTAGGACGTTAAGCTACATCTCGTCTCTGGTTTAGGACGTTAAGCTACATCTCTTCTCTGGTTTAGGACGTTAAGCTACATCTCGTCTCTGGTTTAGGACGTTAAGCTACATCTCTTCTCTGGTTTAGGACGTTAAGCTACATCTCGTCTCTGGTTTAGGACGTTAAGCTACATCTCTTCTCTGGTTTAGGATGTTAAGCTACATCTCTTCTCTGGTTTAGGATGTTAAGCTACATCTCGTCTCTGGTTTAGGATGTTAAGCTACATCTCTTCTCTGGTTTAGGACGTTAAGCTACATCTCGTCTCTGGTTTAGGATGTTAAGCTACATCTCGTCTCTGGTTTAGGATGTTAAGCTACATCTCGTCTCTGGTTTAGGATGTTAAGCTACATCTCTTCTCTGGTTTAGGATGTTAAGCTACATCTCTTCTCTGGTTTAGGATGTTAAGCTACATCTCTTCTCTGGTTTAGGATGTTAAGCTACATCACTTCTCTGACCTCCACCTGTGTTCCTAAGAGGTGAGATGGTTAGTGTCCTGGTTAGAGCAGTGAATCTGGACCATCTCGTCCTCCATGAAACACTTCACCTGCTTTCCCTGTGAGACTAAACTCCAATAAGCACCACCACCTAGGGTGGATGTGTGTGTGTAGTGTCACAGCCCTGGTGTGTGTGTGTGTGTCTGTGTGTGTGTGTGTGTGTGTGTGTGTGTATAGTGTCACAGCCCTGGTGTGTGTGTGTGTATAGTGTCACAGCCCTGGTGTGTGTGTATGTGTGTGTGTGTGTAGTGTCACAGCCCTGGTGTGTGTGTGTGTATAGTGTCACAGCCCTGGTGTGTGTGTGTGTATAGTGTCACAGCCCTGGTGTGTGTGTGTGTATGTGTGTGAGCCCTGGTGAGGTGGAGAGGGAGTTTAGTGTGTACATGATTTAATAATAAACAACTCACCTCCATGTTAGATGCAAAAATGACTCGGGGGGACAAAACCTGTTCTGGAATATCGGTGAGTTCATTCCCTGCTCTTTAACACACACACACACGAATGATAAATAGTGTTAATCTGATTGCCCCTGTTAGCCAGTTCAGGGGTCGTGTGTGTGTGTGTGTGTGTGTGTGTGTGTGTGTGTGTGTGTGTGTGTGTGTGTGTGTGTGTGTGTGTGTGTGTGTGTGTGGTGTAGGTTCCTGACCCGTGGCTCTTGGTGGATTTCCCAAATCTGTGTGCGAGGTGAACAGAGACTCCGATCACAAACGCCAGCACAACTCCAGGAAGTGTCGCTACAAGGGCAAAGGACAACGTCGTCCATTTCTGAGAGCAGCTTTTCCCCAGATAAAATTCATCAATATAATTTTTACACCTAAACACAACAAATAAAGGACATTTTATTTCTGTCATCTGATCAATAATCAATCGCTCGTTTCATGAACACACACACTGACTGGTGAGGAGTTACACACTTTACCTGCAGTAAGGAGTTTGTGTCTTACAGTAGCACTGACTGACAGCTACATTACAGGTCCAGGGTTCTTTGCAAGGATTAAAGTCTTCTATCTGTTTACAGATTTCTATAGAAACACACACACACACACACACACACACACACACACATACACACACACATACACACACACATACACACACCTAGCATTTACATATTCGGTTTCTCTTATCTACTTTTATTGTTGATATTCACAAAGTAAAGACAGAAGAATAAGTGATTATAACGCTGATTAAATTGTACAACAAATCTGTACACACACACACACACACACACACACACACACACACACACACTTACCGTTCCTGTCCCCCTGTCCATCTGCACTACAGAGGAATGCAGCAATAAAACACACACACGGAAAGACAAGCATCTCGAACAAACGCAGACACTCACTGTGGGGGTTAAAACACTCTCAGAGTGATTTGGGAAATACTCTGGCATTTATGGCTCTACACACACACACACACACACACACACACACACACACACACAGCACTGTCCAATAAGAAAACAATGAGGCCAATAAGGAAAGAAACTTTCCTGCCCTTTGTTATTTAAACACCTGTCTAGAAGTGAATAGTAAATCAGTTCTGTGTAAAGTCTATGACAGAAAATTTATCTGAGGTCACAGAGCCATTACAACACAAGCATGACACCACGGCGGCGGTGACGGACACGACATGACACCACGGCGGCGGTGACGGACATGACATGACACCACGGTGACGGACATGACATGACACCACGGCGGCGGTGACGGACGTTCACAGATTAAGGACACAGTGCTGATATTTGTATAGAGATGTTTATTGAGTCAGTGTGATGCAGTGAGACATAAAAATAGTAAGAATAAAAACAAAGTAAAACACCATAACACAGGAGAATGTCCACAGAGACGTGTGCATGTGTTAGTTATCTGAGTCCATGTCACTGTCTCCTCCTATAGACTGAAAGTCTTCGCTGTCCTCCTCATCCTCACTGAGCTGGATTTGGGTCAGCACACTCGGCCCTCTCCTCTGCTCCTCACTCTCATCTTCCTCCTCCTCCTCCTCCTCCTCATCACTCACTCCGTCCCCAGGCCCCATTCCTTGCACGTGCCCCTCCGCCTCAGGACTGAAGCCCCGCCCTTGTTGTCGGCTGTCTCCGTCATCGTAGCTGCCGTAACTGAGAGAGAGGAGTATGAGACTTATGATGAGACTCATGAACAGCTGGTGTTGGTGAGTGACACCATACACACATGTACACTATGTAGGTCACATGGGATTTGTTTATGTTTACTCACCTCACATTGCTGTCCTCCAGGTGTGTGTCCTCATCAGGCCCCTCCCCATCATATGACATCATGCTCTCCTCATGCTCCATGCCCATGCGTGTGGAGTCCTGAAGTCCCATCTCACGATCACTGTCACTCCCACTCTCAGACAGGTGGATGGCTGTGATGGACAGAACAATCAGCCAATAGGAGAGTCAGGAATCATGAAGAGAAAAGAAAACAAAAATAATCACAAATAATCAGTAGTCTGTCTCCTACAGAAGGGGAAGGGGTTGTGTGTGTGTGTGTGTGTGTGTGTGTGTGTGTGTGTGTGTGTGTGTGTGTGTGTATGTGTGTGTGTGTGTGTGTGTGTGTGTCTGTTACAGGAGAAGGGGTTGTGTGTGTGTGTGTGTGTGTCTGTTACAGGAGAAGGAGTTGTGTGTGTGTGTGTGTGTGTGTGTCTGTTACAGGAGAAGGGGTTGTGTGTGTGTGTGTGTGTCTGTTACAGGAGAAGGAGTTGTGTGTGTGTGTGTGTGTGTGTGTGTGTGTGTCTGTTACAGGAGAAGGAGTTGTGTGTGTGTGTGTTTGTGTGTCTGTTACAGGAGAAGGGGTTTTGTGTGTGTGTGTGTGTGTGTGTGTGTGTCTGTTACAGGAGAAGGAGTTGTG
>NC_062543.1:16717537-16722537 GCF_022655615.1 Tachysurus fulvidraco
AACAGAGGAAGGTGCAATGATGGAGGGAAGAATAATACCATCCCCTTCATCACTCACTACAGAGAGAGAGAGATAAAATGTAGACAAATCTGATGGTCTGGCATGAGTGTGTGTGTGTGTGTGTGTGTGTGTGTGTGTCCATCTCACCACTGGAGCTCTGAGTGAGTGAGTCTTCCTTCTTGCCTGTGACTGGCTGGCTCGGGGGCGGGGGTGGAGGCATAAGCTTAGCGTCAATGTCCTCAGAGTCAGCATCATAATCATCCTCATCATCTACACACAATACGTGCACACAAAAGAAAAGAACATGATCTGAACAAGTTCTGAAACAGTCATTTGTGTGTTTCTGTGTTTGTGTGTGTATGTGCATGCGTGTGTGTGCGTGCATGTGTGTGTGTGCGTGTGTGTACCTGTTCTATGTGACAGTTGCATGCTACTCATGGCTTGTTTGTATTTTCGAGTTTCATCTTCAGCAACTTCACTGATATCTGAATAATCCACTGCATCATCAGTGCTCTTCACCCAGCCTACAAACACACACACACACACACACACACACACACACACACACACACACACACAATAAGT
Source organism: Tachysurus fulvidraco (assembly GCF_022655615.1). Lineage (NCBI taxonomy): Eukaryota > Metazoa > Chordata > Actinopteri > Siluriformes > Bagridae > Tachysurus > Tachysurus fulvidraco. The sequence goes on from NC_062543.1 coordinate 16,718,123, forward strand.
TGCTGGTTTCTTCAATATACCTCCCACATTGGCCTCACACCCTCTCTCTCTTACACACACACACACACACACACACACACACACACCGTCTGCATCAGTGCTCTGCTCGCTGTCCTCCTCAGTGGCTGTGATCTCTGTAATGAGCGCGCCCAGACCCAGAGAGCCCAGACCTGCCAGGTGCTTTTTACTTTCCTGAAAGAATGCCAAAGAAAGGGAGACAGAAAAAAGGCGGGAAAAGGACAGATAGAGACAATAGTGCCAGTGAGATATTACTCATATATACTATTAAATATTACTCATTTTATTCTTTCTATAATTTCCTCTTTTATACTGACAGGTAATTACTATTGTCTCTGCTCACCGTGTCCAGGACGCTGTCATCCTCCAGCTGTCCATCCTCATTGATGTTTCCGAACAGGAAGCCCGTCAGGTGGAAGGGACGGTCCTGATCGTCCTCACTGTCTGAGTCGGACATTCTGGACAAAATCAACCAATCAGCAAACAGAATGAACTTCCAGCAACAGAGTTACAGTGACCTGCAGTCAGTATGTTGTGTATGTTGTGTTACAGTGACCTGCAGTCAGTATGTTGTGTTACAGTGACCTGCAGTCAGTATGTTGTGTTACAGTGACCTGCAGTCAGTATGTTGTGTTACAGTGACCTGCAGTCAGTAAGTTGTGTTACAGTGACCTGCAGTCAGTATGTTGTGTTACAGTGACCTGCAGTCAGTATGTTGTGTATGTTGTGTTACAGTGACCTGCAGTCAGTAAGTTGTGTTACAGTGACCTGCAGTCAGTATGTTGTGTATGTTGTGTTACAGTGACCTGCAGTCAGTATGTTGTGTATGTTGTGTTACAGTGACCTGCAGTCAGTAAGTTGTGTTACAGTGACCTGCAGTCAGTATGTTGTGTTACAGTGACCTGCAGTCAGTATGTTGTGTTACAGTGACCTGCAGTCAGTATGTTGTGTTACAGTGACCTGCAGTCAGTAAGTTGTGTTACAGTGACCTGCAGTCAGTAAGTTGTGTTACAGTGACCTGCAGTCAGTATGTTGTGTATGTTGTGTTACAGTGACCTGCAGTCAGTATGTTGTGTATGTTGTGTTACAGTGACCTGCAGTCAGTAAGTTGTGTTACAGTGACCTGCAGTCAGTAAGTTGTGTTACAGTGACCTGCAGTCAGTATGTTGTGTTACAGTGACCTGCAGTCAGTATGTTGTGTATGTTGTGTTACAGTGACCTGCAGTCAGTATGTTGTGTATGTTGTGTTACAGTGACCTGCAGTCAGTAAGTTGTGTTACAGTGACCTGCAGTCAGTATGTTGTGTATGTTGTGTTACAGTGACCTGCAGTCAGTAAGTTGTGTTACAGTGACCTGCAGTCAGTATGTTGTGTATGTTGTGTTACAGTGACCTGCAGTCAGTATGTTGTGTTACAGTGACCTGCAGTCAGTATGTTGTGTATGTTGTGTTACAGTGACCTGCAGTCAGTATGTTGTGTATGTTGTGTTACAGTGACCTGCAGTCAGTAAGTTGTGTTACAGTGAGGAGAAACACAATAATGTAAATGTAGGTAAAATACACAGATCTATGTAATGAATGGGGAAAGAAGTATTTGTGGTTTCTGTGTCCTGTTTAATGCAGCAGATCGACAGTAAATCAGACAGTAAATCAGACAGTAAATCAGACATTAAATCAGACAGTAAATCAGACAGTAAATCAGACAGTAAATCAGACATTAAATCAGACAGTAAATCAGACAGTAAATCAGACATTAAATCAGACAGTAAATCAGACAGTAAATCAGACAGTAAACCAGACAGTAAATCAGACATTAAATCAGACTGGACTTATAAAGTCAGTAAAAACTTCCTGACCTCTCTGAGCTGTTTACAACAAGGCCGTGACTAAATCCTCGGACTCGAGTTTACGGTCCCCCGCCGCATGAAGCCCTTCCTCTGGGACGCGTCCTCCGAGTCTCCCGCTCAGACACCTCACCTCATTCAATGGCGTCTTTAGCACAAAAGCATATTCACCTGCACGCTCCTTTACAGACAGTTAATTACTGTTAATTACTGTTAATTACTGTTTGTTCAACATAATTACAACTATTAAAGAAATCCTGCAGAAATAATCTGAATATTCAGCACAGTTAGCTAGCCGTAGTGTTTACGGTGCCTGCATCCGGTTTCCGCTACAACCAGACTTCCGGTTTGCAAGGACCGCCCACAAAGGACATTTATATTAAACATATTTCATTTATACATTAGATTAAATATATTTAATTATATAAAATACATTTATATAATATTTAATGATCTAAAATAAAGTCCTGTTCACAGTTAATGCAGTGTGTTTTGTATCAACAGGACTATCTGTATTCTATACAATCTTTTTACACTTTATTCATTTTTATTGCTGTTATTAATAAAATAAACATAAATGATAATCTAGGACTTTTACTAACATTCTTGTGTCACAGTTTATTATTTCACAATTCATTCAATTAGTTTAAAAAGTTATCCAGATTCTTTTTTTTATCTAAATTACATGCAATAATGAAATGTGTGGAGAAAAAATTAACTGAGTGGAAAATAATAGTTTTTTAATAAATTCCAGTTTAGATATATTTGTATAGTGGTTTTAACAACTGACGTTGTCTCAGAGCAGCTTTACAGAACATAAACACAGAAAAAAGGGTTATTATGAAGAATAATATAAAGATTAATATAATACAAAATACAAGATTAATATTAGATTTATATAAATGTGTATGTATTTATTATGTATTTATCCCCAATGAACAAGTCTGAGGTGACTCAGGTGACTGTGGGGAGGAAAAACTCCAAGGAACCTTGAGAGGAACCAGACTCAAAGGGGAACCTCATCCTCATGGTTTATGTAAGAACATTTATTTCTTAAATCATTTATTTCTTATAGAATTAAATCATGTTTAAAACGAAGAATAAATAAATGTGAGGCTGTGTTCAGCAATCGTGATCAGTGACTGGTTGTTGGGAATAATGTTAGTTAGTTAGTGAAGTGAATCTTCTCTGTCTCCTGGTGTATCAGCAGCTGTGGTGTGAGCTGGAGCTCTGTACCGAGTCACTACATTTGTCACTAGGCTCTTTTTTAATTAAAGTCTCTACAAAGTCTCTTTTCACTGTTTTCAGTTTCTGTTATAGACTGTAAACTTTTTTATTATAAAATATTTTACTGCTCCTTTATTTCTTTACATTCTTACTTCTCTGTTTGATAATGTTCATGTTTATTCATGTATATTTTTCTTCTTCTCTTTTATTCCTGCTTTCATTTTTAACATATAAACTTTAACGTTAAAGTTTGGTATCAGAGAATTTTTATACATTTAAATACATAAAATCTGTTGTGGTTTCTGACTCTGCCCTGAGATAATGAGAGTTAATGAGTGAATGAGTGAGATAATGAGTGAATGAGAGTGTGTGTGTGTGCCCTGCGATGGGTTGGCACTCCGTCCAGGGTGTATCCTGCCTTGATGCCCGATGACGCCTGAGATAGGCACAGGCTCCCCGTGACCCGAGGTAGCTCGGATAAAGCGGTAGAAAATGAATGAATGATGAACGAAATGTCCTTCATGTAAATCTCAGGTTATGATCAGCAGCAGACAGGAGACAGACCCAGGAGAAAACTGGAGATCGGCCGCGACCACTGTGGTGAGTTTCGGGCCGCTCCTTGCCAGCCAATGCCCTACTGCCAGCCTGAAGCAGGACTATCTGGGGAGAGGAGGGGGCTGGAATGGTGCCGAGCCCTAAAACCCATGGTTGAGCCCATACCCACCGAGCCACAAGACAACTATCCCTAGCTAGCAGGCTGAAGCCTACATTCTGCCACCACTCTCTGAGAGCCCCAAGTCAAAGTTGAAGTTAATGGCAGGCCAATCATCACCATGCTAAACTCAGGGATCATGGTGACCCTCGCCCAGCCTGGAGCCCTCCCCCATTTATCCAAGCATGCCGGGACCCTCGAGGTCACCTGTCTCCATGGCTTTGAGAGGCTGGGCAAGGATCTTGTCGCGCTGCTTACGAATTAAGCCCAGGACTATGAATACATCCTTGAATACATTATGCCACCCATTATCCTGAGACAGTCCCACATCAGTAGGCCACCTCCCAGAACATTGCCAGGGAGCCCCTCATGCTCTTCAGTTAAGTGGGTATACCAAAAGACATACTCACCGACCAAGGTATGCTCTTTGTGTCTAGACTAATGGTGAATTTGTGTTGGCTGTTGCAGATGGATGGACTAGAAGAGCGGTTCAACCAAATGCTGAAGAGGATGTTGAAAAATGTGGTAGATGAGGAATGGTGGAACTGGGACCTCCTTGGTCCCTACATCCTGTTTGCCGTACAAGAGACCCCGCAAGCGTCGACTGGCTTCCCCC
>NC_062543.1:16727537-16730037 GCF_022655615.1 Tachysurus fulvidraco
AGACAGGTGTCATTACATTTAGACAGGTGTCATTACATTTAGGCAGGTGTCATTACGTTTAGACAGGTGTCATTACGTTTAGACAGGTGTCATTACGTTTAGACAGGTGTCATTACGTTTAGACAGGTGTCATTACATTTAGACAGGTGTCATTACATTTAGACAGGTGTCATTACATTTAGACAGGTGTCATTACATTTAGGCAGGTGTCATTACATTTAGACAGGTGTCATTACATTTAGACAGGTGTCATTACATTTAGGCAGGTGTCATTACATTTAGACAGGTGTCATTACATTTAGACAGGTGTCATTACATTTAGACAGGTGTCATTACATTTAGGCAGGTGTCATTACATTTAGACAGGTGTCATTACGTTTAGACAGGTGTCATTACGTTTAGACAGGTGTCATTACGTTTAGGCAGGTGTCATTACATTTAGGCAGGTGTCATTACATTTAGACAGGTGTCATTACGTTTAGGCAGGTGTCATTACATTTAGACAGGTGTCATTACATTTAGACAGGTGTCATTACATTTAGACAGGTGTCATTACATTTAGGCAGGTGTCATTACATTTAGACAGGTGTCATTACATTTAGACAGGTGTCATTACATTTAGACAGGTGTCATTACATTTAGACAGGTGTCATTACATTTAGGCAGGTGTCATTACATTTAGGCAGGTGTCATTACATTTAGACAGGTGTCATTACATTTAGACAGGTGTCATTACATTTAGACAGGTGTCATTACATTTAGGCAGGTGTCATTACATTTAGGCAGGTGTCATTACATTTAGGCAGGTGTCATTACATTTAGACAGGTGTCATTACATTTAGGCAGGTGTCATTACATTTAGACAGGTGTCATTACATTTAGGCAGGTGTCATTACATTTAGACAGGTGTCATTACATTTAGACAGGTGTCATTACATTTAGACAGGTGTCATTACATTTAGACAGGTGTCATTACATTTAGGCAGGTGCCATTACATTTAGACAGGTGTCATTACATTTAGACAGGTGTCATTACATTTAGACAGGTGTCATTACATTTAGGCAGGTGTCATTACATTTAGACAGGTGTCATTACATTTAGGCAGGTGTCATTACATTTAGACAGGTGTCATTACATTTAGACAGGTGTCATTACATTTAGACAGGTGTCATTACATTTAGGCAGGTGTCATTACATTTAGACAGGTGTCATTACATTTAGACAGGTGTCATTACATTTAGACAGGTGTCATTACATTTAGGCAGGTGTCATACATTTAGGCAGGTGTCATTACATTAGCAGGTGTCATTACATTTTAGACAGGTGTCCATTACATTTAGACAGGTGTCATTACGTTTAGACAGGTGTCATTACGTTTAGACAGTGTCTATTACGTTTAGGCAGGTTGTCATTACATTTAGGACAGGTGTCATTACATTTAGACATGGTGTCAGTTACATTTAGACAGGGGTCATTACATTTAGGAGGTGTCATTACATTTAGACAGGTGTCATTACGTTTAGGCAGTGTCATTACGTTTAGACAGGTGTCATTACATTTAAGGCAGGTGTCATTACATTTAGACAGGTGTCATTACATTTAGGCAGGTGTCATTACATTTAGGCAGGTGTCATTACATTTAGGCAGGTGTCATTACGTTTAGACAGGTGTCATTACATTTAAGGCAGGTGTCATTACATTTAGACAGGTGTCATTACATTTAGGCAGGTGTCATTACATTTAGGCAGGTGTCATTACATTTAGACAGGTGTCATTACATTTAGGCAGGTGTCTTTACATTTAGACAGGTTACATTACATTTAGACAGGTGTCATTACATTTAGGCAGGTGGTCATTACATTTAGAACAGGTGTCATTACATTTAGGCAGGTGTCATTACATTTAGGCAGGTGTCATTACTTTAGACAGGTGTCATTACGTTTAGACAGGTGTAAATACGTTTAGACAGTTGACATTACATTTAGACAGGTGACATTACATTTAGGCAGGTGTCATTACATTTAGACAGTGGTCATTACGTTTAGACAGGTGTCATTAACATTTAGACAGGTGTCATTACATTTTGACAGGTGTCATTACGTTTAGACAGGTGTCATTACATTTAGACAGGTGTCATTACATTTAGGCAGGTTCATTACATTTAGAACAGGTGTCATTACATTTAGAAAGGTGTCATTACATTAGAACAGGTGTCATTTACATTTAAGGCAGGTGTCATTACATTTAGGCAGGTGTCCATTACATTTAGGCAGGTGTCATTACATTTAGACAGGTGTCATTACATTTAGACAGGTGTCATTAATTTAGGCAGGTGTCATTACATTTAGGACAGGTGTCATTACATTAGTAGGCAGGTGTCCATATGACATTTAGGACAGGTGTCATTACATTTAGGCAGGTGTCATTAACAATTTAGACAGGTGGTCATTACATTTAGACAGTGCTAGATCATTACCATTTAGACAGGTGTCATTACAT
>NC_062543.1:16747537-16750037 GCF_022655615.1 Tachysurus fulvidraco
GCCTTTGTATCCACTTCAGAAAGAAAAGCTATTGTTTATCACACAGTGAGGCTTTCACACAATCACACACTTAAGCTCCGCCCTCATCGGGAGGGAGGGATAGAGTGATGAGATGGAGGTGTGGAGTCAGTGATGAGACAGCAGGACAGATCTTACCTCTGATCAATGATATTTTTTTGGAGTCTGGAGTATCTCGCTTCACAGTGGAACGTTCAGGACCAGGTGAACATCTCTAGAGCACCTATGAGCGAGTTTGGAGCAGAGCCAAGGCTAGAGACTGGAAACTTCTTGTGATGCCTCAGGAGGGACCGAGTCTAGAACGTTCTCCTGTGTTTCTGGAGCATTAGGAACATTCTTCTGAACTTCTAAAACATTTTCTGTGTTGTTTGGATAAAACTGTGGCTGAAGATAAAACACTGTTTGGACCACTGAAGATCCATCTAGAACCTTCTCCCTGCAAGCTTTGTTCTGAACACTTTGTGGAGCACTGGAGTGTGTTCTGGAGTGTGTTCTGGAGTGTGTTCTGGAGTGTCTGTGCTGAGTTTGGGACATTCTGCAGTGCGACTGGAGAAGTAAAGCAGAATCTTTTTAGCTGAAGTGTAGAAGGTTCTCTCTCCTCCTTGGTGAAGATGTTGCCGATGAAGCAACCCTGGCTGTGTAAAGTTTTAGGTCAGATCTGAGAACAGTCGTCGGCCCAGTGTTAACGCTAACGCTACCTTTAGCACCTGCTAGCGGACTGAGCCCAGACCTTCAGCTCACACACTCACACTCAGCACTGTGGGAACTCAGAAGCTTCTGATTGGCTGTGCTATGCTGAGCTTTACTGTCATGCTGATAATGTACATTTAGACACTAATCAGTCTGTGTGTGTGTGTGTGTGTGTGTGTGTGTGTGTGTGTGTGTGTGTGTGTCCTGTAAGAGAAGCCTGTGTGCACAAATTGTAGCTATATTGTGTGTAAAACATGCCATGTGTGTACTTAAAATGTTAACACACTAAAACTACCAGTGTGTATGTTGTGTGGTCACGAGTGTATTCTTACGTACGAGTGTGTGTGTGTGTGTGTGTGTGTGTGTGTGTGTGTGTGTGTGAGTGTGTCCATGATGTATCCTGGATTAGTCCTTAATGTGGGTGATATGGGTGTGTGTGTGTGATTATATGTGTGTTGTGAGTGTGTGTGACCCGGATGTGTGTGTGTGTGTTGTTTGTGGTGTGTGTGTTGGCTGTGTTGGTCTGTTCCTCACCCTCAGGTTGCTATGACAGCTGTGTGCGTTGCCTTGGCGCCGTGCCGTACATCACTCTGAGTGGCACACTGCTGTGTTACGCCGGAGTCGCGCTCTTCTGCGCTGGAGCACACGAGGCCCTTACACACACACACACACTTGTCCAAACACACTTTGCCCGTGCCGAGCACGACTTTGAGGTGCTCGCTGACTTGTGAGTGTCTACACACACACACACACACACACACACACACACACACACACACACACACACACACACACACACACAAAAACCCAATTCATATATATTGCTTTTATATAAAATTAAAAAGCACTATATAATGTAAAGTAAACAGCATTTGAACCTGTGTGTGTGTGTGTGTGTGTGTGTGTGTGTGTGTGTGTGTGTGTGTGTGTGTGTGTGTGTGTGCAGTATCAAATATTTTCAGTATGTAATTTATGGTCTGGCGTCGTTCTTCTTCCTCTACGGGATTTTATTGCTTGCTGAGGGATTTTATACCACGAGCGCCGTCAAGCAAACCTTTGGAGAATTCCGGAGTACGAAGTTCAGCCGCTGCCTCAGCCTCACCGTGAGTGTGTGTGTGTGTGTGTGTGTGTGTGTGTGTGTGTGTGTGTGTGTGTGTGTGTGTGTGTGTGTGTGTGTGTGTGTGTGTTACAGAGTGTAAGACTCTGGGTTTGTAATGTCTCCCATTGTGTCCCCGTGTCTCTTGCTGTAGTTCCTCATCGTTACTTATGGCTTGGCGGTGATTTGGCTCGTCGTGTTCGCCTTCTCTCTGATTCCTGTCTACTTCCTGTTCAACATGGCTGAGACCTGTCACACCGTCCACATCCTGTCTGAGACCACAACCAGCTTAAACCAGCACGGCTGGGTGTGTGTGGACCCTCGGCAGTTCGGTGTGTGTCTCTCTGTCTCTCTGTCTCTCTGTCTGTCTGTCTCTCTGTCTGTCTGTCTCTCTGTCTGTCTGTCTGTCTGTCTGTCTGATATTTACCTGTAAATCTGTAACACTTATTATTGCTGTGTATCAATGTGTGTGTGTGTGTGTGTGTGTGTGTGTGTGTGTGTGTGTGTGTGTGTGTGTGTGTGTGTGTGTAGGTCTGCTCCCCTGGAAGGCTACACCAGGTAAAGTGTGTGGCATGACTATGGCCAATATCTGCAAAGAACCTGAGGTAAACTTACACACACACACACACACACACACACACACACACACACACACACACACACACACACACACACACACACACACACAACTCTATC
>NC_062543.1:16757537-16760037 GCF_022655615.1 Tachysurus fulvidraco
TTAAAGCTGCTTTGGGAAAATTTTTGTTTTTAAAAGGTATATAAATGAAAAGTGTGACGTTGGACCCTGTGAGGTGATGATCATGGTCTCATCTGCTCGTTATTATGCATATGATTATTATAATAATGTATAAATGTAATCCTAGATATTTATGTAAATATATGTTTATATAGTCATGTGTGTCCCCACCTCGGGTGGGAATCCGTCCGGTCCTCTGTGCTTCGGCGGATCCAGCTGCCATCTTTCCGTAGCGCCGCTCGCACCTTCGTCGTGCGGAAAACATTTTGCCGATCGACGTCTGACATCAGAATCAACATCGAACTCATTTCACTTTATAGAAATACATCAAGCTTTCGCTTTATTTCTGTGAGACGTCATTTGAAGAGCGATGTATCAAATATCATGTACACTTGGGCAAAAGTTTGCACACCTTTAAAGTGAAACCGACATTTAGTGTGTTTAATTCCGTCGTTATCACTAGCGACAAAATATAAACTCTTTTATTAACTTTTCTATCTATTAATTTTATTTATTTATCCATTTTCAAACTTATAGATAAACTACACATCATGGGCGAGGCTGTAGTGTGTGTGTGTATGTGTGGCTGTAGTGTATGTGTGTGTGTATGTGTGGCTGTAGTGTGTGTGTGTATGTGTGGCTGTAGTGTGTGTGTGTGTGTGGCTGTAGTGTGTGTGTATGTGTGGCTGTAGTGTGTGTGTGTGTGTGGCTGTAGTGTGTGTGTATGTGTGGCTGTAGTGTGTGTGTGTGTGTGGCTGTAGTGTGTGTGTATGTGTGGCTGTAGTGTGTGTGTGTGTGTATGTGTGGCTGTAGTGTGTGTGTGTATGTGTGTCTGTACTGTGTAGTGTGTGTGTCTGTACTGTGTAGTGTGTACATGTGTCTGTACTGTGTAGTGTGTGTGTCTGTACTGTGTAGTGTGTGTGTGTGTCTGTACTGTGTAGTGTGTACATGTGTCTGTACTGTGTAGTGTGTGTGTCTGTACTGTGTAGTGTGTGTGTGTGTCTGTACTGTGTAGTGTGTACATGTGTCTGTACTGTGTAGTGTGTGTGTCTGTACTGTGTAGTGTGTGTGTGTGTCTGTACTGTGTAGTGTGTGTGTCTGTACTGTGTAGTGTGTACATGTGTCTGTACTGTGTAGTGTGTATGTGTGTCTGTACTGTGTAGTGTGTGTGTCTGTACTGTGTAGTGTGTGTGTGTCTGTACTGTGTAGTGTGTGTGTCTGTACTGTGTAGTGTGTGTGTGTCTGTACTGTGTAGTGTGTGTGTCTGTACTGTGTAGTGTGTGTGTGTCTGTACTGTGTAGTGTGTGTGTCTGTACTGTGTAGTGTGTGTCTGTACTGTGTAGTGTGTACATGTGTCTGTACTGTGTAGTGTGTATGTGTGTCTGTACTGTGTAGTGTGTGTGTGTGTCTGTACTGTGTAGTGTGTACATGTGTCTGTACTGTGTAGTGTGTATGTGTGTCTGTACTGTGTAGTGTGTAGTGTGTATTTGTGTCTGTAGTGTGTAGTGTGTATGTGTGTCTGTACTGTGTAGTGTGTGTGTGTGTCTGTACTGTGTAGTGTGTGTGTGTCTGTACTGTGTAGTGTGTGTGTGTGTCTGTAGTGTGTAGGTGTATTTATCTACCCAATGGTCCCCTGCTTTTATTATTATTATTTTTATTTCAAACCCACAATGGAGAATACAGCTTCTCTTGTGAAAGGAATTTGTCATTTAAAAAAGTTTCTAAGCCCAATAATAATAATAATAATAATAATAATAATAATAATAATAATAATAATAATAATAATAATAATAATAATAATAAAGACATTTAAAATGACACGCCTCTGTGTGCCTTTTGATCATATCCTTAGCTTCAGCCCCCTAAAGCTCTGACCCTAGAATCGCCCCTGTCTCTATTACAAGTGTGTGTGTGTGTGTGTGTGTGTGTGTGTGTGTGTGTGTGTGTGTGTGTGTGTGTGTGTGTGTGTGTGTGTGTGTGTGTGTGTGAGACATACCAGTTGCCATCCTGGTTCTCTTCAGTTGAATCTGTGTGTGAAAGCAGGAACACGACATTAAATAAATGAGAAGGAATGAAAAAGTTGAGAAAGAGAAAGTGAGAGGAGGAAAAACTGAGAAGATGCAAATAAGGAAAAAATAATATTCCTCAGAACCAGTGTGTCCACATTCCTGCTGTGTGTGTGTGTGTGTGTGTGTTTCTGTCAGCCCAGATCTCTCACGTCTCACCTCACGTCTCACCTCACGTCTCACCTCACATCTCACCTCACGTCTCACCTCATGTCTCACCTCACGTCTCACCTCACGTCTCACCTCATGTCTCCTCTCATGTCTCACCTCACATCTCCTCACATCTCCTCACATCTCCTCACATCTCCTCACGTCTCACCTCACGTCTCACCTCATGTCTCCTCTCATGTCTCACCTCACATCTCCTCACATCTCCTCACGTCTCACCTCACGTCTCACCCCATGTCTCCTCTCAC
>NC_062543.1:16765037-16772537 GCF_022655615.1 Tachysurus fulvidraco
CTTCTGTATTCAGCTTCTCCATCACACACAGGAAGTGGAAAAGCACAGATTCTGTTGAACAGGAAGTATGTTTGGTTAAAATTCCTACCAAAGATCTTAAATCACAAATAAACATTCATTTCACCCAGAAGTGTAAACAGGGCTAAAATCTAATCTAGACCAGAAAGTTAGATGAGTCTCTGACTTGGATAAAAAATGAGTTTGGTCTGGAGTGTTTGATGTCGATTAGACAGATGGGGTTGGTGTCTGGTCTGATCCGAAGGGATCCGTCTGATCTGGACTGCCGTTTGATTTGAAAGGCTGATTATGAGGTCTGGTACTGATTGTGACTAAGATGTCTGATTTGGAGCGAGGGATTGGACTGGACCTGACTGACCAACAGGAACCATAAACTGAACTTGATATGAGAACTTAAAATCTGATCCAGTTTGGACTTGCACTAAATTAGCCTGTAATGATGAGGGAAATGAAGATGATGAAGATGATGAAGAGGAGTGTGATTATGATGTGGAGGTTGATGATGAAGATTATGAAGGGGTGATATATGTACTAAAGATAATGAAGTTGATGAGGTGATAAAATGAGGATTAGCATGATGGAGGTGATGAAAGTGATGAAGAGGACTGTGGTGATGATGATGATGGATATTATTCCCCTCACTGAACTACTGCTGCAAACTTCACAGCTCTAAAAACTCACTGCAGGACACCCACATGTTCAGCTGATCTACTGAACAGCTTCACATTTCAAACACAGACAAGCCTCAACAACACACACACACACACACACACACACACACACACACACACTACAGAGGTGTCAGAGAGGGTGAGTAAAGGAGGGCCACTCAGAGAGGTGTGTGCGTGTTAAAAAGTCAGAGAGAGGAGTTAAAGGGGTGGAGTCAGAGAGGAGTTAAAGGGGTGGAGTCAGAGGGGAGTTAAAGGGGTGGAGTCAGAGAGAGGAGTTAAAGGGGTGGAGTCAGAGAGAGGAGTTAAAGGGGTGGAGTCAGAGAGAGGAGTTAAAGGGGTGGAGTCAGAGAGGGGAGTTAAAGGGGTGGAGTCAGAGAGAAGAGTTAAAGGGGTGGAGTCAGAGAGGAGTTAAAGGGGTGGAGTCAGAGAGGAGTTAAAGGGGTGGAGTCAGAGAGGAGTTAAAGGGGTGGAGTCAGAGGGGAGTTAAAGGGGTGGAGTCAGAGAGAGGAGTTAAAGGGGTGGAGTCAGAGAGAGGAGTTAAAGGGGTGGAGTCAGAGAGGAGTTAAAGGGGTGGAGTCAGAGGGGAGTTAAAGGGGTGGAGTCAGAGAGAGGAGTTAAAGGGGTGGAGTCAGAGAGAGGAGTTAAAGGGGTGGAGTCAGAGGGGAGTTAAAGGGGTGGAGTCAGAGGGGAGTTAAAGGGGTGGAGTCAGAGGGGAGTTAAAGGGGTGGAGTCAGAGAGGAGTTAAAGGGGTGGAGTCAGAGGGGAGTTAAAGGGGTGGAGTCAGAGGGGAGTTAAAGGGGTGGAGTCAGAGGGGAGTTAAAGGGGTGGAGTCAGAGAGGAGTTAAAGGGGTGGAGTCAGAGGGGAGTTAAAGGGGTGGAGTCAGAGGGGAGTTAAAGGGGTGGAGTCAGAGGGGAGTTAAAGGGGTGGAGTCAGAGAGAGGAGTTAAAGGGGTGGAGTCAGAGAGGAGTTAAAGGGGTGGAGTCAGAGAGGAGTTAAAGGGGTGGAGTCAGAGAGGAGTTAAAGGGGTGGAGTCAGAGGGGAGTTAAAGGGGTGGAGTCAGAGGGGAGTTAAAGGGGTGGAGTCAGAGGGGAGTTAAAGGGGTGGAGTCAGAGGGGAGTTAAAGGGGTGGAGTCAGAGGGGAGTTAAAGGGGTTGAGAGGGGAGTTAAAGGGGTGGAGTCAGAGGGGAGTTAAAGGGGTGGAGAGGGGAGTTAAAGGGGTGGAGTCAGAGGGGAGTTAAAGGGGTGGAGAGGGGAGTTAAAGGGGTGGAGTCAGAGGGGAGTTAAAGGGGTGGAGTCAGAGGGGAGTTAAAGGGGTGGAGTCAGAGGGGAGTTAAAGGGGTGGAGAGGGGAGTTTAACACAACTAGTAAATAATAATTGTAAATATTTATCTTCTGAATATCTGATACACTAAAATCTGTAATATTTTGTTACTAAAACAGCTTTGAGGAATAAAATGTTAGATAAAGTGTAAAACAGAAGGATTAAGGACTCGGTTGCTGTTGCACACACACACACACACACACACACACACACACACACACACACACACACACACACACACACACACACACACACAGAGCTTTGTAATAAAGTGTAATAGAAACTGTATAACAGAAGGATTAAGGACTCGGTTGCTGTTGCACACACACACACACACACACACACACACACACACACACACACACACACACACACACACACACACACACAGAGCTTTGTAATAAAGTGTAATAGAAACTGTATAACAGAAGGAATAAGGACTCGGTTGCTGTTGCGCACACACACACACACACACACACACACACACACACACACACACACACACACACACACACACAGCTTTGTAATAAAGTGTAATAGAAACTGTATAACAGAAGGAATAAGGACTCGGTTGCTGTTGCGCACACACACACACACACACACACACACACACACACACACACACACACACACACACACACACACACACACAGCTTTGTAATAAAGTGTAATAGAAACTGTATAACAGAAGGAATAAGGACTCGGTTGCTGTTGCAGTGCTGATGATGACTGACCTTACTGCCCGAGTCCTTGGTCCCACATTCCCCTTTATCGTACCACCACTTGTTTTTCAGCTTGTCTAAGATGCCTTGTTCACTGAGTTTCAACACTGCGAGGTTTACAGGAGTTCTTCATGAGGGAAATAACATAAATATCACCAGAGCTGCAGCCTGTAATTCATCACACTGACACATCCCACTCCTCACCCCTGTAACACCACAGGGTACCAATCATCTGCCCCACATTGGTCCAGGGGGTGTGGTGGTTTAGGGAAGGGAAAGGGGTAGATAAAGATGGGGGGGGAGAGCGAGAGAGAGAGAGAGAGAGAGAGAGAGAGAGAGAGAGAGAGAGAGAGAGAGAGAGAGAGAGAGAGGAGAGAGTGAGTAAAATAGACTGGTGTTACAGTGACCTTTAACCCTCTGAACAATTTCGGATATTTTGTTTAAAACTTTGTGCAAAAGGTCCTGGGAGATTTGTACAACAAACACCATTTATTTATTTTACCAGCCAGTCACACACACACACACACACACACACACACACACACACACACACACACACACACACACACACACACACACAAAACCCCTTCTCCTGTAACAGACACACACACACACACACACACACACACACACACACACACACACACACACACACACACACACACACACACACACACACACACACACAAAACCCCTTCTCCTGTAACAGACACACACACACACACACACACACACACACACACACACACACACACACACACAAAACCCTTTCTCCTGTAACAGACACACACACACACACACACACACACACACACACACACACACACACGACATCACCACATTAGTGACGTTTCTAGAATATCTGGAAGTTTCCATTAGCATCAGCGAACTAATTGCTGCCTTCCGATCGCTCTGAGCTACATTTCTGCAGCTGATTAGATTAGCTAACTTTAATAACCAACTAAATAAACTAACTGCAGCTGAATCTAGTGGTGATGTGTGTGTGTGTGTGTGTGTGTGTGTGTGTGTGTACGTCTGCGATTAGCCTGTATTAGCCGGGCACTGAGCATCTGAGGACAAGTGAGCTGATGATAGTGTTTAATTAGACAGAGTATTTTTCTGCCCTGTTCCCTACATAGTGCACAATCATATATAAGCAAACATATCATGAGCAAGAGAAAAAAATGTAGCAGGCAGTGGGCAGGCAAGCAGGGCTAGCATTGGCATTACCTTTGACCTTTGACCTTAAGAACAGGGATCTACTGTAAAGGCTATGAGTAATCGGCACTCACTGTTCCAGCAGAGACACGTCGAGAGAAGTGGAGAGAGAAACATCAGCGATTGTTTTTATTATTCTTATTACTGAACCGAGCAAAGTGCAGCGATTCCATGAGGAACCCTGGATCTAGACCCTTGAGGAACCCTGGATCTAGACCCATGAGGAACCCTGGATCTAGACCCTTGAGGAACCCTGGATCTAGACCCAAGAGGGACCCTGGATCTAGACCCTTGAGGAACCCTGGATCTAGACCCAAGAGGGACGCTGGATCTAGACCCAAGCGGGACCCTGGATCTAGACCCATGAGGAACCCTGGATCTAGACCCTTGAGGAACCCTGGATCTAGACCCAAGAGGGACCCTGGATCTAGACCCTTGAGGAACCCTGGATCTAGACCCAAGAGGGACCCTGGATCTAGACCCAAGCGGGACCCTGGATCTAGACCCTTGAGGAACCCTGGATCTAGACCCAAGAGGGACCCTGGATCTAGACTCATGAGGGACCCTGGATCTAGACCCAAGAGGGACCCTGGATCTAGATCCATGAGGAACCCTGGAACCCTTTATTAGTTTACAGGAACCAACACTTAGTGAAGGAGAGGGTGCTCTCTGGACGTGTCACAGACTCAAACACACCTTACAGGCAGAAGAACACACAAACATCAGCAGAAATGTAACTACACACAGCCGTGTGGGGGCCAAGCACCAAAAGTGAGAGCCGCAGTGGAAACGTCAGCGGTGCAGGAGACAGAAATGCAGCAGTGTGCCCAGGTTGAGAAGATGACAGTAAAAAGGATTATTATCCTCAATAATTCAGTGATTCTATTGGATGTGTTCAGTTGGTAAGACGTTGATTGTGTTGATTACGCTTCTGAGTGACTCCCTTTATTTCCTTCCTGGTAAATGAAGACAGTTTGTAATTCAACAACAGCAAATATACAAGAGTGTAGCACAGCGTGATGACGTCACGTCCTGGACCTAACACTGTGGTGTGTAAGTGAAAACTGTCACATTGTGTTGAGTATGATTTATTCTCACTACTGCGTTCTCTACAGAGCCGTGTGTAGCTCGTGCTGTCGTAACTCTTCTGTAATACTGAGGAGACCAATAAGGAGGCAAAGTAACACAACACACACAGTTGTACAAACACACTGTAGCTCCCGTGTCACTGCAAATCAAGGCATCACATAAGAAGTCCTCAGTAGTCATAGTAACAGCTAAAACAAGCAGTGTTCAGTTTCTTACCTACTGTAGCCCATGTGTCAGGGACTGTGACTTACTGTGTGTTGGTTTCTCTGTGTAACATTAACATTGTGTCTCTTACACAGTTTGCAGTATATTTGCTGTATGTGACTGAATTACTCCCATCATGCATTGCAAGGCTAAAGGCAGGTGAATAAATTAGAAACATGCGGTCCTGTCATAACGGACTACACACCCTATTACCCAGCATGCTCAGCCGCTCTCCACACGGATCTGGCAGCCATATTGGATTCCAACTGGATTTGGGGACTCAGAGCCAATCAAAGAGGAGAAGAATAATGAGAGCCAATCAGAGACGAGAGGAAATCACCACACAGGTGTGGTTGAAGGTATGGTGTGTGTGTGTATATATGTGTGTGTGTGTGTGTGTGTATGTGTGTGTATGTGTGTGTGTGTGTGTGTGTATGTGTGTGTATGTGTGTGTATGTGTGTTATGTGCGTGTGTATGTGTATGTATGTGTGTGTGTGTGTATATGTGTGTAATGTCGTGTGTGTGTGTGTGTGTGTGTGTATGTGTGTGTATGTGTGTGTACAGTATGTGCGTGTGTATGTGTGTGTATGTGTGTGTGTGTTTGTGTGTATGTGTGTATGTGTGTGTGTTTGTGTGTGCGTATGTGTGTGTGTTTGTGTGTATGTGTGTATGTGTGTGTGTTTGTGTGTATGTGTGTGTGCATGTGTGTATGTGTGTGTTTCATATTTTTCATCCCTAGCTTTAATGCTCCCTTGTCCACTTCCCCCTTTGATTACTTCCCCCTTTGATTACTTCCCCCTTGATTACTTCCCCCTTTGATTACTTCCCCCTTTGATTACTTCCCCTTTGATTACTTCCCCTTTGATTACTTCCCCCTTGATTACTTCCCCCTTGATTACTTCCCCCTTTGATTACTTCCCCTTTGAATACTTCCCCCTTTGATTACTTCCCCCTTGATTACTTCCCCTTTGATTACTTCCCCCTTTGATTACTTCCCCCTTGATTACTTCCCCCTTTGTTTATTTCCCCCTTGATTACTTCCCCTTTGATTACTTCCCCCTTCGATTACATCCCCTTTGATTACGTACCCCTTAGATTACAACCCCTTTGATTACTTCCCCCTTGATTACTTCCCCTTTGAATACTTCCCCCTTTGATTACTTCCCCCTTGATTACTTCCCCTTTGATTACTTCCCCCTTTGATTACTTCCCCCTTCGATTACATCCCCTTTGATTACTTCCCCCTTGATTACTTCCCCTTTGATTACTTCCCCCTTTGATTACTTCCCCCTTGATTACTTCCCCTTTGATTACTTCCCCTTTGATTACTTCCCCCTTTGATTACTTCCCCCTGCTCACTGCTGTGCAGCTCAGATTAAGTTTATTAGTTCACATCCCTGCTGTAGGCTTCCACTTACCCAGAATGCACTGCTGCACTCAACATTTTATAAATGAGACAGCGAATGTGGAATCTGGGATGTTTTGTAGGTCACGTCCACCTGAGGTGTGTTAGAGTCAGGAATGAACTGTGACGTCAGACTGAGTGAAGGATTGTGGGAAATTCATCATTAGACTTCTCACGTGTGTCTGTGATGCTTCGTCACCTCAAGACTTCACTGTTTGCCCTGCTGTCCATGACCTTTGACCTTTCACACCACCGCTGGAGAGTGGCAGTTTCACTGCATACAGGCTAATATTAAACCAATTGTTTAAAAAAAATTAATAATAAATGTCCTGTGTTGCCATGGAGATGTAAAAACTGCTGAAAAACATCTATACCACCTTTCACAACTACACAGCAACACATTAACTGCATGCTACACGCTAGTCACTATTACTACTACTACTACTAATAATAATAATAATAATAATAATAATAACAACATACTATTATTGTCACCTGTTGGCATGGTTACTGTTGCTGGGGTTAGAGGTCACAGCCTTGCCAATTACTTTATCCAGCCTTATCTGTTTGTTTGTTTGTTTGTTTGTTTGTTTGTTTGTTTGTTTGCTGACCTTGGAGTCCCCTCCCCCGCTGCCACATTCCCCCTTGTCGTACCACCACTTGTTTTTCAGCTTGTCCAGCAGGCCCTGCTCGTTCAGCTTTAACACAGCCAGGTTCACAGCACTTCTTGAAACGATAAAACATGTCGCGTCACAACAACAGCCAGAGCAGCTTCGTGAGAAATCTAATCTAATATCTAACACTGACACTGCATGTGGAGTCTGTACTCATCATCATTAATGTAATCAGA
>NC_062543.1:16777140-16787140 GCF_022655615.1 Tachysurus fulvidraco
CGTCACACACACACACACACACACACACACACACACACACACACACACACACACACACACACACACACACACACACACACACACACACACACACACACACACACACACACACACACACACATATGCACAGTGTAATTGTCTGTCTTTTAGCCAATCTGACGCCCTCTTAAGGATCATGTGACTTTAGGGTCACGCAGTGTGTGGGTTCAGTCACAAAGCAATTTGTGTGTGTGTGAGTGTGTGTGTGTGTGTGTGTGTGTGTGTGTGTGTGTGTGTGTGTGTGTGTGTGTGTGTGTGTGTGTGTGAAGTTCTTGAGTGTGAGAGACACAGAGACAGAGAGAGAGAGAGAGAGAGAGAGAGAGAGAGAGAGAGTTTTGATCCACCCTCCACTGCTGCATCAAAAAGAACACTGAGATGGAGTGTGTGTGACTGATGTGGTTGATTCTCCATCAGGAATCACAGACACTAACATCATCTACAGTGACGGGTAACAAATATGTCTGAATGTGTATCTGTATGTAATGCACCAGTGGTATTGTGCAACTTATGACAGTGTGTGATTCTCTATGTGTGTGATTCTGTGTGTGTGTGTGTGTGTGTGTGTGTGTGTGTTTTCAGAGTGGTGAGTGAGGATGAACTGGGTGACATTCTACGCTGTGATCAGTGGTGGTAGTCGTCACTCCACGGCTCTGGGGCGAGTGTGGCTCTCGGTGCTCTTTGTGTTCCGTGTGTTGGTGTTGGCTGTGGCAGCGGAGAGCGTGTGGAGTGATGAGCGTGAGCAGTTCACATGTAACACGCAGCAGCCAGGCTGCAACAGCGTGTGCTACGACCACTTCTTTCCCATCTCACACACTCGCCTGTGGGCACTGCAGCTCATTCTGGTGTCCAGCGCCACCTTGCTAGTGCACATGCACGTCGTGCACCGGAAGCACCTGCAGAAAAAGATGCGGCGCCACCACCCAGGTTCAGGCGAGCTGGAACGAATTGCCGCACGTGCCACGGAGATTAGCGGTGCCCTCTGGTGGACGTACATCCTCAGCCTCTTGGTGCGTGTCGCTTTTGAGTCGGCCTTCCTCTACCTGTTCTATGCCATATACCCCGGATATCGGATGTTCCGGCTGGTCAAGTGCGATGCCTATCCGTGTCCCAACATCGTTGACTGTTTCGTCTCACGTCCCACTGAGAAAACTGTCTTCACCATCTTCATGCTGGCTGTCTCAGGTGTCTGTGTCCTCCTCAACATTGCAGAGATCATCTTCCTCATTGCCCACGCTGTGAGCAAACACCTGAACTCCAGCGACCAGTCGCATGTGGGAGCCTGGATCAGCCACAAACTGTTCTCCTACTAAAGAGCTGTTTTATTTAAATGAAAAACACTCATCTTCACACTGCTTCACCTCACTGCATCACCATGTTCACACTGACATGCTCACACTCACCAACAAACCACTGTGCTGTATATTTTAGCTAACATTAATGACATTGAGTGACTAATGAAGTTTAATAACAATCTAATCTAACCTAAGCTTCCATCTGTCACACTGTGAAATCAGCCTTAACAGTTGACTAGATAACTAACTAATTTAACTAATCTAACTAATAACTAATGATTTAACTAATTGTGAGGTGGAATGTGACACGGAATAAAAAGGTACATAAGAGCAGGCGTAGGGTCCCTATGTAGGCAGCATGTTAGTGCTCCCTTAAATACACAACGAGTCAGGAGTGCGTTTAAAGGTGGTTCGGTCTCTGAGCTCTTGGCTAACAGAAGAGTTTACCTTGAATGGGACATTATATGGTATCATCATGTCATTTACATATGATAATTAATAACAAAAGGTTTTTGACTCATACTTTTAAAATGATTTTAAACAGTGAATAAATGTAATATATTGAAAAAAACCCTCTGTGTGTGTGTGTGTGTGTGTGTGTGGACAGAAGTAGAAATAATAATACTAATAAATATTTCCTTTTCAGCCTCAACAAGCTCACACACGCGCGCGCACACACACACACGCGCGCGCACACACACACACGCGCACACACCTCGACATGAATGAATGGGTGTGATCCAGTGTTAGAGGCAGAGTTGGGGTCAGTAGTATACTGTAGTGAGACCTGCTATTTAATCCATCATCATTATAGCACTTTGTGTGTGTGTGTGTGTGTGTGTGTGTGTGTGTGTGTGTGTGTGTGTGTGTGTGTGGTATTTTCCCTGTAGAAGGGAGAATATATTTAGCCAAATTCTAAACACTTCCCTGCCATCTGATTGGTTGAGCCGCTGTCAGTCTACATGAAGGAGGCAGCATACGGTTTACAGTTCTCTCTAAGGGATTGTGTTGTCTGCCAAATTTAACCCTAACACACACACACACACACACACACACACACACACACACACACACACACACACACACACACACAACATGTTTATTGGCGGATGGTTATAGCTTGTAGTCACAGTTTTGTTGTTGCTCTGTGTTAATGAGAGGTTTCAGCTGTGTGTAGATGTGTGTGTTGGGACTCATACTGGATGTGAACATATAGTGAAGGTGAGTCCCGATTTCCTGATACACATGTACAATTACACAGCAGAGTACAGCACTTCACACACACGCGCGTGCGCACACACACACACACACACACACACACACACACACACACACACACACACACACACACACACACACACAACCACCAATTAAATGCAAAAAAGCATGTTTTACCTTCTTCAAAGTACCGAATACTCTTTTCTGTTTTAGTAATTTTGGTAATTTATTTGTTAATGAGTTTATACCTACTGAGTCATTAACACTTACTTTACTGAGTCATTAACACTTACGTTACTGAGTCATTAACACTTACTTTACTGAGTCATTAACACTTACGTTACTGAGTCATTAACACTTACTTTACTGAGTCATTAACACTTACGTTACTGAGTCATTAACACTTACTTTACTGAGTCATTAACACTTACTTTACTGAGTCATTAACACTTTAGGTGTTGTTCAGGTGAAAACATGTCATTATTCAAAAAATGATTATGTGAAGTTTTATATTGTGGTTTTCAGCACACTGTTCTATAAAAACAATAAATTTATCAGATGTAACTAGCCGACAGTTATCTTACATTCATATCCATCAGCCTCAATATTAAATATAAATATCCTGATGTATGTGATATCTGACCTGATGACAGTATCTGTGTGTGTGAGTCTGTAATACTGAGTAATGAGCTAACATTAAACTGATGTTCTGATGTGAAATTTATTGTTTAATAAGACAGGGTTTATTTTTAGAGACTCATCAAAATAATAATAATAATAATTTATATTCAATATTCATTCATTCATTTTCTACCAAACTACTCGGGTCAAGAGGAGCCTGTGCCTATCTCAGGCATCATCGGGCTTCGAGGCAGGATACTATAAATCTCTCTCTCTCTCTAATATAATCTCAATCTCTCTGTCTCTCTCTCTCTCTCTCTCTCTCTCTCTCTCTCTCACACACACACACACACACACACACACACACACACACACACACACACACACACACACACACACACACACACACACACACACACACACACACACAGAGGAACTAGGAGGGTCAGAAAGAGTGACTGAACAAGACAGTACTTAAGCGGCAACCTGAGACACACACACACACACACACACACACACACACACACACACACACACACACACACACACACACACACACACACACACACACACACACACACACACAGAGTGATGAGATGTCACAGGTTGTTGGCTGAATGCCTATGATGCAGTGACACAGAGTAATGGCTATGACCTCATACAAGAACAGGAAGTCATGTAAGACTGAATGTTTTTTGTTACAGAAACTAAACAGTTCTTGAACTCTCATGGATGAGAACTTCACAGTTCCTAAATGACTTCCTGGTTGTTTGAACATCAAGGAAACTAAAGTTGATGTGTGAAATGCTGCGTCACCGTGGAAACGCAGTGACGATGACATTCTGCTCACATTTAATCAACAGCAGTTCCTAGACTTGGTTCCCTAAAATGGTTCCTACAACTAACCTGACCAGAACTAACCCTGTGACTAATGTAATCAGAATTTACTCCAGACTGACAAAAATACGAACAGGTCAAAGAATAATAATAATAATAATAATAATAATAATAATAATAATAATAATAATAATAATAACAAAAGATTGATTAATCTTTCTGCCTGTCCCTCTCTTTCTTTTCTTTATTTACTCTCCCTCTTCCTCCCTCCCCTCTCTACCCCCTCCCCCCAGACTGTGTGTGGATAGTCAGTCATGGGTGATTGGAGCTCATTGGGGAAGTTGTTGGAGAGTGCTCAGGAACACTCCACTGTGGTGGGGAAGGTGTGGCTCTCTGTGCTCTTCATCTTCAGGATCCTGGTTCTGGGAGCAGCAGCAGAGAAGGTGTGGGGCGATGAGCAGTCAGGTTTCACCTGTGACACCAAGCAGCCTGGCTGTCAAAATGTCTGCTATGACCGAACCTTCCCCATCTCACACATCCGGTTTTGGGTCATGCAGATCATCTTTGTGTCAGTTCCCACGCTCATATACCTGGGACACATCCTGCACCTGCTGCGTATGGAGGACAAGCAGAAGCGTGTGGATAAGGATGGAGCTGGGAAAGCGGGAAAAGTAACAACAACCATTCGGGATGAACAGGGAAAGATCAGGCTGCAGGGAGCTCTGCTTCGCACGTATGTGTTCAATGTCATTTTCAAAACCCTGCTGGAGGTGGGCTTCCTGGTAGCACAGTACTTCCTATATGGCTTTGAGCTCAAGCCCATGTACACGTGCAGCAGCTGGCCATGTCCCAATACAGTAAACTGCTACATCTCACGCCCTACAGAGAAAACCATCTTCATCCTGTTCATGCTAGCTGTAGCATGTGTGTCACTTCTCCTAAATTTGGTGGAGATGTACCACCTTGGCTTCACCAAGTGTCGTCAGGGTCTCCGCTTTCGCCATTCGATCTCTGACTCTTCCTCCAAAACACCTAGTGAGGAAGCTGTTATTCCATTTGTTGCCAGTTACCCCTATTACCCTGCCCATGCCCCACCCCCTGAGCCTCAGTACAAACTCCCAGACACTGACGGCTCTTTTCCCGCGTACGGCAGTCGCTCCGCCCACAAACAGAACAACGATAACCTTGCCGTAGAGCGCATCACCACAGAGACCAAAGCTGACCCTGCAGAAACCAAACCTGATGAAACCAGGGTGAAGAAAACCTCAAGTTCTGCCCCTGGATCTCCGTATTACCAGCGCAGGCCGAGCTATGCTAGTCGCTATAGCAACAATAAGAGCCGACTGGACGATCTGAAAATTTAAGGAGAAGAAAAAAATGAAATAAAACCTAACAACCAACTAGTGATACCACAATACACACAGATACACACACATACAGATACAAATGCAAACAAACACACACACACAAACAATAGACACAAATACACACACAATAGACACACACACATACATGAACTGCAGTGTTTCCTACGTAAAACTGTTAGCATTTGCCACTACAGATAAGGTTTGACATGTGGCTAGTGTTAAAGTAATTAGCTTTAATACTGTACTTAATGATAATGTACTAGGTGTCATGTGTGAGTTGGTGACAGATAAGTGTGAATTTTTCTGTGTGATTTAAGTGATTATTGATTATTATTGTAAAAGTGATGGGACTCAGAAGTCTCATGATGAATGTGTGATACTTTTTTATTTTTATCATTGAGAAGAACATAGAAAGAGACACTCAAACTGGCCTGCGGTCTCAGTTAGTGTTTACTCACATGCTAGTGTTTAACTTATCACTAGTGGAGAAACTCTAGCCTGTTTCACTATTTTTTAGCACTTGACACATTGTTAATGTATTAGCATTAGCCTGTGTTTATATTCACTAACACCCGTCAGTGGGCTTCTTCAGTCCGACCAGAATTTGAAACACACTACTAGCACTAGCATTGCACTAATTTACCAGAATGTGCCACACTGCTAACATGCTTTATTAGCATTAAATCTAGCCTCCTAGCGTTAGCCCTGCTGCTAATGTCATTGTTATTTTGCTAGCATTTGTTTTTGTTGTAGTTTATCAATATTTGTCACACTGCTAATTTACGAGCCTTAGCATTTCTCTGGTTTGTAAGAAACAAAGTTTGAACTTTTCTGGATTTCCATTTTTAGCTGTAATGCGAGTGAGTGTAGATTTTGCTAACAAGCTGTCATTTGGTTGTTAAGTGTCTTATTTTTTGGTTGTGTTTTAATGAACTGAATATTATTACTGTGTGTTACAACGTTTTTACTGTGTACTGTTGCTATGGTAACTGCAGTCTGAGCCTGAACACTCACTGTGTGTTTTAATAAAGTGATTAAACCAGAATTAAAATGTTTCATCGATAAATTCTCTCTCTCTCTCTCTCTCTCTCTCTCTCTCTCTCTCTCTCTCTCTCTCTCTCTCACACACACACACACACACACACACACACACACACACACACACACACACACACACACACAGAGAGAACAGTCTTTATGTGTGTCATAATGTTATACCTGATCGGTGTATATAACACACACACACACACACACACACACACACACACACACACACACACACACACACACACACACAGAGAACAGTCTTTATGTGTGTATGTACATAATCCTCTTAAAACGTCCTTGACATGAAATCGGAGTCTTTTGATGCTGTAGAAAAAACAATGGACAGAAATGTGTATTGTCGATATTCTTAGTTTAATAGTCAATTATTTTAAATATGTGGGAGAATGGAACCCTTTTGGTGGCTCATCCTTCAATGCTGGAATACATTTGTCCTGCTACACAAACTGTGATTATTGTATTGTGTTGATTTTTTTCATGCAGCTTCCTACATTTACATTTCTGACGTCTTTATCCAGAACTTACATCGATCTCATTTATACAGCTGAGCATTTGAGGGTCCGAGACCACAAACAGTGAGTAACGTCGGCAGTTACTATTAGTTTCTTCCTCTAAGTAGTGGAGTTTGGAGTAAATCATAATTAAAATTGAGGTAAATGAGAGAAACTCTGAGGGAACACAAAAGATTCAGAGATAAAAATTAATTTAAGTAAATCTGGGCTGAAACACACAAGTCTAAAGTAAAACCAGTATTTCTCTATAAATGTATTAAATATAGTGAAACTATAAATCTAAATTGTATTAATTGTAAAGTCGCTCATGACTACATGCTCATACGAAGTGAAGGGCATGAAACACCTCGCTGACTCTTCACACTCGCTCTATATACGTCCTGACAGGTGCAGGGTCAGAAGTCGGAGGTTAGACAGGAAATTTGCTATTCCAGGACGAGCTCCTGAAATATTTTTACCTTCACAAACACATTCTGAATTCCAGCTCATCAGTTACAGTCAACTGTCTGTACAAAGATTTGTTCATCTGTTTATCTTATTTATCTCCCAAAATCACACAGACTCATTTAGAGTAAGCTGTGCATCAGTTTACACACACATGCAGACACACACACACTTTAATCTTCTCCTTTATTTCACAGGTAAATAAATCACATCCACTGAAGTAGCTTAAGTCAGAGGCACAAAACACACAGACACACAACACTAAACACATTATAACCATCCTGGTGTGTGTGTGTGTGTGTGTGTGTGTGTGTATAAAAAGCATCTTTAGGGATAAACAAAGCTGCTGCAGAAATTAGACATAAAGCCTTAAACAAATCATAGAGCAACACGATGTTGATTGTCACATTATAGCTGTTTTAAACACAATGATCATCAAAACACAATCCAAACCCTGACACTGACCACCATGTGACAAATATCTTCACATCATATATTCTAAATGAGTTTCATGAATATAACAATGTGTTATTCAACATGTTCAACATGTATATAACATGTTCATTTACATATTCTACATACAGTACATGTGATTTTTTTGGTATAAATGAATAATGAAAAAACAAACAAACACCAAAATGAATTAGTGAATATCTAACAATAATGCTAGTGGTTAGTGACATGTGAGATAAATGTGGAACACACAGGTTTCTTGCTAACTAATATTCCAGACTTTCTAAACAATTTTTAAAAGCTTTTTTAATGCACTGAAACATAAAATAATACCACTTTGTGATAAACATAAAAACAACATTCAAACAGAGCACATTATATATATATGTATACAGTTGTGCACAAAAGTTTGCATACCTTGGGAGAACTGAAATGTCAGTGAGTGAAAAAATAAACTAATTTATTTCTTTTCTTATAGAACTCAAGTTAACACGTAAGGCATAACAGAAAAAAGAAAATAAGGAAATAATCCCAGTTCAAAAGTTTGCATAACTTCTCCACAAATGGGTGGAAAGTTGTGATGGTCATGAAAAAAATAAACCATCACCAGAATGAGGGGGGCCACATTGGGCCCCTGCTACAGTCTCAAATGATCATCGTGGTTTCAGGTAACTTCATTTTCATGGCTTTCAACTACAGGCAAATTTTGAAGCCATCTATGTCCAACAAATGGCAGAGGGATTTTTGTGGACTTGGTCACCTTGCTGAAATCCTCCCTCGGTGTCGGTGAACAGGGAAAAAGGAAATGCAAAAAGCTCTAAACAGCTTGTCAGTTTCCCACTTTTCATTGCATCATGAGTTTGTAGACCACAACTTCCAACGATCTGAAGCTGATTAAATTTACACTTTCCCCATTTGAACAACTCGCTGTGACGTCACAATCTTACCAAGAGGAAGTGAAGAATGTCAGGTAGCAGATGTAGATGGTCCGACAAGCCAGAGCATCGAACACTGCACCATCATCTTCTGAGCAGTCTGTTAAGTCTGCTTTAGTTAAATAAATAATCCAAACATCTGACTAGACTGAATTTAAGACCACACGCTATTACACAAGATTTTTATGATCTTAATCATAATGAATCTAATTTAATAGAGACCCTGTATTTGTGATTCTCCTTACACCCCCCCCCCCCCGATCAGGCATAACATTATGACCACTGACAGGTGAAGTGAATAACACTGATTAATCACGGCACCTGTTAGTGGGTGGGATATATATTAGTTTTGTCCTAAAAGCAGGAGAAATGTGCAAGCTGAAGGGTTTGAGTGAGTTTGACAAGACTAGACGACTCGGTCGGAGCATCTCCAAAACTGCAGCTCTTGTGTTCCTGGTCTACAGTGCTCAGTATCTATACAAAGTGCTCCAAGGAAGGAACAGTGGTGAACTGGTGACAGGATCATGGCCAAGGCTCATTGATGCATGTGGGGAGCGAAGGCTGGCCCGTGTGGTCCGATCCAACAGACGAGCTACTGTGGCTCAAATTTCTGAAGAAGTTAATGCTGGTTCTGTTGAAAAGGTGTCAGAATACACAGTTTGTTACATATGGGGCAGTATGGCCGCAGACCAGTCAGGGTGCCCATGATCAGGGTCCGCCTCCAAAAGTGCCAACAATGGGCACATGGAGCATCAGAACTGGACCCCAGTGTAATATAAAAAGGTGACCTGGTCTGATGAATCACATTTTCTTTAATGTTAATGTTATTTTCTAATAATGTTATACCTGATCGGTGTATATAACACACACACACACACACACACACACACACACACACACACACACACACACACACTAACACTCACAGACACACTAACACTCACATTTAAATATTCAAAACAGACAAAAGCACATTACAAGATCATGTTATTATCTGACTTGTCTTTCATTCATACTCACACACAGAAACAATAAGTTTAACCAGCAAATAAATTCAGTTACATTACAGCATTTAATTTGCATATTCATCATTGTAAATGCTGTGTGTGTGTGTGTGTGTATTCAGAGTGCACATGTGAGCTGGTGTGTGTGTGCGTGTGTGTGTTTGTGTGTATTCAGAGTGCACATGTGAGCTGGTGTGTGTGTGCATGTGTGTT
>NC_062543.1:16794640-16804640 GCF_022655615.1 Tachysurus fulvidraco
ACACACACACACACACACACACACACACACACACACACACACACACACACACACACACACACACACACCGATAATTCTACGGTTGAAGTAATCTGGCAGCATCCTCTCACACACAGACACTAGCAGCCAGAAGGCCTCCTCCTCACTCGCATACAGCAGCAACACAGATGCCAAGATATTCATGGCCTACAGAGAGAGAGGGAGGGAGGGAGGGAGGGAGAGAGAGGGAGGGTGGGAGGGAGGGAGAGGGAGGGAGGGGGAGGGAGAGGGAGGGAGGGAGGGGGAGGGAGGGAGAGAGAACAAACATTCATATACTTAGCAAGTAAAGCTCTTGTTCCTTCACACAGAAGCCAAACACAACAGTGTGTTCATGGGGTAAGTGTGTGTTCATGGGGTAAGAGTGTGTTCATGGGGTAAGTGTGTGTTCATGTGGTAAGAGTGTGTTCATGGGGTAAGAGTGTGTTCATGGGGTAAGAGTGTGTTCATGGGGTAAGAGTGTGTTCATGGGGTAAGTGTGTGTTCATGTGGTAAGAGTGTGTTCATGGGGTAAGAGTGTGTTCATGGGGTAAGTGTGTGTTCATGGGGTAAGAGTGTGTTCATGGGGTAACAGTGTGTTCATGGGGTAAGAGTGTGTTCATGGGGTAAGAGTGTGTTCGTGGGGTAACAGTGTGTTCATGGGGTAAGAGTGTGTTCATGGGGTAAGAGTGTGTTTACAATTAACATTGAGCTTTACAGAACATAAACATAGAACAAAAGGTTAATATAGAGTTTTATATAAAGATTAATATAATACAATAATTAAAGATTAATAGATTTATTTAAATGTATTTGTTTTTATCCCCAATGAGCAAGTGTGAGGTGACTCAGGCGAGTGTTAGACTGTGTGTGTGTTTGTGTACCTGACAGTAGCCGATAGCAGGGTTGTGATTAGCATATGCTGTTAGCACCCTGCGCAGTGCCGATATCCCACGGTCACTCTGGAAAGCCGGGTGTTCAGGGAGCGACCGGTGCAGGTCACGCTCAATCTCATCACACGCTATCGAACTGCTAACACACACACTTTCATCCACCAGAGACGCATAATACCCAGGGTGTGTGGCCATTTCGTTAACTGCACCTACACACACACACACACACACACACACACACACACACACACACACACACACACACACACAAACACACACACACCAGTGTTTGAGCTTATAGAACTAAGCTTATTGAGCTAACAATAAACAATAAGTGAAAAACAAGAAGCAAAACTGAACAAATGTGTTAAATTTAAAATGAACACTGAGTTAGATTTTAGAACATTCAGCAACAAGTAAATTAAACCGACATAACAGTGACACACACACACACCTGAGAAGAGCATCCACAGTTCTCCACGCAGTGTCTCTGGAAGTCCGCGGGTGACGAGCTCTCTCGTTTTCCTGGTGCGGAACATGGCACTTCCTCTGCCATACTCTGCAAAATGGATCTGCCACGACTGCTCCTTCATTCGCTCCTTCAGCTGTGAAACAATCTGTAACTACTAGGCTGCCTTTAACACTGAATTAGTACTAAATCCACACTGACCTTAATGTCTTAACCTAACAGCACACAAAGCATGGAGAGAAATTGTTCATCTAACATGAAGCTAAGGTAAATACACTAACACACTAAGTTACCTGTGAGACAACAGCAAGCTAAGCTAACGTTACAATCACTCAAATCTAACATTACTGAGTTTAACCTCACTCACCATTTTTGGGTCAAGATTTTCAACATCATGTGGATGGAAAACATTCATCAGAGCCTCAGTGCTGACGGCTGAAACCGGGACTGGAACCTGACCCACCATCATCTCCTCCTCATCATCACACAGAGAGAGCTACACACACACACACACACACACACACTTAAATGCAAGTAAAAACATGTAAGACACAACATGACCAGGAAACGGTGAAAAACTCAGAAGTCACCTGAGCACTATGGGAATGTTGAGGACTTGATGATGTCACACACTTGCGAATGGTGGAGGCCAAATTGTCCAATTCACGAACCTCCGAGAAACGGAAAGCTCGTTTACCACGTACACACACACTCAGTGAACGACTGCTGCGATTCAGGACCTCCACGCTCACAACCTAACACACATACACACTTTTACATGGTCTAACACAAAGTAATATTACTTAGGGTTGGACAAAAACACACACACACACACCTCACACAGTGGTATAATGACAGTACACTGGTTTCCATCTTGGCTAGAGAAGCATGCATATCTCTCAGACACACAGATCTTCCCAAGTGTGTGTATGTGGCTGAACGGCAGCCAGAGTAAACACTCGTGCACTTCACACAGATTTTCATTGCAAGGAAGACGAAAAAAGGTTCGGAAAGCCTGATTCCTCATGTGCACCTCCAGAGACCTGCAGGATATAATAGGATATATGTTAGTGAAACAGAGTGTAGTGTATAGTGTAGTGTATAGTGTAGTGTAACAGAGTGTAGTGTATAGTGTAGTGTATAGTGTAGTGTAACAGTGTAGTGTATAGTGTAGTGTATAGTGTAGTGTAACTGAGTGTAGTGTATAGTGTAGTGTATAGTGTAGTGTATAGTGTAGTGTATAGTGTAGTGTATAGTGTAGTGTAACTGAGTGTAGTGTATAGTGTAGTGTAGTGTATAGTGTAGTGTATAGTGTAGTGTAACAGAGTGTAGTGTATAGTGTAGTGTATAGTGTAGTGTATAGTGTAGTGTATAGTGTAGTGTATAGTGTAGTGTAACTGAGTGTAGTGTATAGTGTAGTGTATAGTGTAGTGTATAGTGTAGTGTAACTGAGTGTAGTGTATAGTGTAGTGTAGTGTATAGTGTAGTGTATAGTGTAGTGTAACTGAGTGTAGTGTATAGTGTAGTGTAGTGTATAGTGTAGTGTAACTGAGTGTAGTGTATAGTGTAGTGTATAGTGTAGTGTAGTGTATAGTGTAGTGTATAGTGTAGTGTAACAGTGTAGTGTAGTGTATAGTGTAGTGTATAGTGTAGTGTATAGTGTAGTGTAGTGTATAGTGTAGTGTATAGTGTAGTGTAACAGAGTGTAGTGTAACAGAGTGTAGTGTATAGTGTAGTGTATAGTGTAGTGTAACAGTGTAGTGTAACAGTGTAGTGTATAGTGTAGTGTAACAGTGTAGTGTAACAGTGTAGTGTATAGTGTAGTGTATAGTGTAGTGTAACAGAGTGTAGTGTATAGTGTAGTGTAGTGTATAGTGTAGTGTATAGTGTAGTGTATAGTGTAGTGTAACAGAGTGTAGTGTATAGTGTAGTGTATAGTGTAGTGTAACAGTGTAGTGTATAGTGTAGTGTATAGTGTAGTGTAACAGTGTAGTGTATAGTGTAGTGTATAGTGTAGTATATAGTGTAGTGTATAGTGTAGTGTAACTGAGTGTAGTGTATAGTGTAGTGTATAGTGTAGTGTAACTGAGTGTAGTGTATAGTGTAGTGTATAGTGTAGTGTAGTGTATAGTGTAGTGTATAGTGTAGTGTAACAGTGTAGTGTAGTGTATAGTGTAGTGTATAGTGTAGTGTATAGTGTAGTGTAGTGTATAGTGTAGTGTATAGTGTAGTGTAACAGAGTGTAGTGTAACAGAGTGTAGTGTATAGTGTAGTGTATAGTGTAGTGTAACAGTGTAGTGTAACAGTGTAGTGTATAGTGTAGTGTAACAGTGTAGTGTAACAGTGTAGTGTATAGTGTAGTGTATAGTGTAGTGTAACAGAGTGTAGTGTATAGTGTAGTGTAGTGTATAGTGTAGTGTATAGTGTAGTGTATAGTGTAGTGTATAGTGTAGTGTAGTGTATAGTGTAGTGTATAGTGTAGTGTAACAGAGTGTAGTGTATAGTGTAGTGTATAGTGTAGTATATAGTGTAGTATATAGTGTAGTGTATAGTGTAGTGTAACAGTGTAGTGTATAGTGTAGTGTAACAGTGTAGTGTATAGTGTAGTATATAGTGTAGTGTATAGTGTAGTGTAACAGAGTGTAGTGTATAGTGTAGTGTATATTGTAGTGTAACAGAGTGTAGTGTATAGTGTAGTGTAACTGAGTGTAGTGTATAGTGTAGTGTATAGTGTAGTGTAACAGTGTAGTGTAACAGTGTAGTGTATAGTGTAGTGTATAGTGTAGTGTAACAGAGTGTAGTGTATAGTGTAGTGTATAGTGTAGTGTAGTGTATAGTGTAGTGTATAGTGTAGTGTAACAGAGTGTAGTGTATAGTGTAGTGTAACAGAGTGTAGTGTATAGTGTAGTGTATAGTGTAGTGTAACAGAGTGTAGTGTATAGTGTAGTGTATAGTGTAGTGTAACAGAGTGTAGTGTATAGTGTAGTGTATAGTGTAGTGTAACAGTGTAGTGTATAGTGTAGTATATAGTGTAGTATATAGTGTAGTGTATAGTGTAGTGTAACAGTGTAGTGTATAGTGTAGTATATAGTGTAGTGTATAGTGTAGTGTAACAGAGTGTAGTGTATAGTGTAGTGTATATTGTAGTGTAACAGAGTGTAGTGTATAGTGTAGTGTAACAGAGTGTAGTGTATAGTGTAGTGTATAGTGTAGTGTAACTGAGTGTGGTGTATAGTGTAGTGTATAGTGTAGTGTATAGTGTAGTGTATAGTGTAGTATATAGTGTAGTGTATAGTGTAGTGTAACAGAGTGTAGTGTATAGTGTAGTGTAACAGAGTGTAGTGTATAGTGTAGTGTATAGTGTAGTATATAGTGTAGTGTAACTGAGTGTAGTGTATAGTGTAGTGTATAGTGTAGTGTAACAGTGTGGTGTATAGTGTAGTGTATAGTGTAGTGTATAGTGTAGTGTAACAGAGTGTAGTGTATAGTGTAGTGTATAGTGTATTGTAACAGTGTAGTGTATAGTGTAGTATATAGTGTAGTGTATAGTGTAGTGTAACTGAGTGTAGTGTATAGTGTAGTGTATAGTGTAGTGTATAGTGTAGTGTATAGTGTAGTGTAACTGAGTGTAGTGTATAGTGTAGTGTAGTGTTTAGTGTAGTGTATAGTGTAGTATATAGTGTAGTGTATAGTGTAGTGTATAGTGTAGTGTAACAGAGTGTAGTGTATAGTGTAGTGTAACTGAGTGTAGTGTATAGTGTAGTGTATAGTGTAGTGTATAGTGTAGTGTAACAGAGTGTAGTGTATAGTGTAGTGTTTAGTGTAGTGTATAGTGTAGTGTAAAGTGTAGTGTAGTGTATAATGTAGTGTATAGTGTAGTGTAAAGTGTAGTGTAGTGTATAGTGTAGTGTATAGTGTAGTGTAAAGTGTAGTGTAGTGTATAATGTAGTGTATAGTGTAGTGTATAGTGTAGTGTATAGTGTAGTGTATAGTGTAGTGTAACAGAGTGTAGTGTATAGTGTAGTGTAACAGAGTGTAGTGTATAGTGTAGTGTAACAGAGTGTAGTGTATAGTGTAGTGTAACAGAGTGTAGTGTATAGTGTAGTGTATAGTGTAGTGTAACAGTGTAGTGTATAGTGTAGTATATAGTGTAGTGTAACTGAGTGTAGTGTATAGTGTAGTGTAGTGTATAGTGTAGTGTATAGTGTAGTGTATAGTTTTCCTGGCTTTCCCTCAGCGCCACCTCTTTTCTTTTTCTTTTTTCTTTTTTTTTTCCATTATTGTTATTATTGTTGTTGTTGTTGTTGTAATACATTCACTTTACTCATTTTTTTCCATGAAAAACTAAAATGGGATTCTGTATTGTTATTTGACTTTGTTTACAATAAAAAGACTTCGCAAAAAAGAAAAATGTCCATACTGTAGATTTAACACTGCTAAATCATTAGGCTTAGCCATCATGAATCTAACCCATGCTCTTTGTCCATAGTTGCCTAGCAGCAGTGTTGCCATGACTTTAATGGACTTTAACTGAGAATAGAGCATGTCGTGTGTCCTCATCCCCATGTTTACAATCATTTATCTCCTCAGTGAAGTTGGTGTTCTCCTGGTGTGAGGTGAGCAGATTGGAGCGGTCCTCGAGTGTGTTGTTAACAGAGTGTATCCGTGTGTGTGTAAAAGAAGAGGATCATTACTTCTCCATGTTCCTGCGGCTGCAGCACACATATGAGCTCATGCAGCAACTCGCTGACTATGCCGTTGCACGTATGTTTGACAAAGAGACATACGATGCACAGCACCCTCTTAGGGACCCGCTACACATTACGCAAAGGTACTTTACATCACTCATTAAAACACTAAACACTACACTTTACACTACACTATACACTACACTATACACTATACTATACTATACACTACACTACACTATACACTACACTATACACTACACTATACACTACACTATACACTATACTATACACTACACTACACTATACACTACACTATACACTACACTATACACTACACTATACACTACACTACACTATACACTACACTATACACTACACTATACACTACACTATACACTATACTATACACTACACTACACTATACACTACACTATACTATACACTACACTACACTATACACTACACTATACACTACACTAAACACTACACTACACTATACACTACACTCAGTTACACTACACTATATACTACACTATATACTACACTATACACTACACTGTTACACTACACTATACACTACACTATACACTACACTATACACTACACTATACACTACACTCTGTTACACTACACTATACACTACACTCTGTTACACTACACTATACACTACACTCTGTTACACTACACTATACACTACACTATACACTACATTATACACTACACTACACTTTACACTACACTATACACTACACTATACACTACACTACACTTTACACTACACTATACACTACACTATACACTACATTATACACTACACTACACTTTACACTACACTATACACTACACTATACACTACATTATACACTACACTACACTTTACACTACACTATACACTACACTAAACACTACACTACACTATACACTACACTCTGTTACACTACACTATACACTACACTATACACTACACTATACACTACACTATACACTACACTCAGTTACACTACACTATACACTACACTCTGTTACACTACACTATACACTACACTATACACTACACTATACACTACACTATACACTACATTATACACTACACTACACTTTACACTACACACTACACTATACACTACACTACACTTTACACTACACTATACACTACACTAAACACTACACTACACTATACACTACACTCAGTTACACTACACTATACACTACACTATACACTACACTATACACTACACTATACACTACTCAGTTACACTACACTATACACTACACTGTTACAATACACTATACACTACACTATACACTACACTCTGTTACACTACACTATACACTACACAATACACTACACTATACACTACACTATACACCACACTGTTACACTACACTATACACTACACTATACACTACACTCAGTTACACTACACTATATACTACACTATACACTACACTATACACTACACTCTGTTACACTACACTCTGTTACACTACACTATACACTACACTCTGTTACACTACACTATACACTACACTATATACTACACTATACACTACACTATACACTACACTATACACTACACTATACACTACACTCAGTTACACTACACTATACACTACACTATACACTACACTCTGTTACACTACACTATACACTACACTCTGTTACACTACAATATACACTACACTATACACTACACTCTGTTACACTACACTATACACTACACTGTTACACTACACTATACACTACACTGTTACACTACACTATACACTACACTATATACTACACTATACACTACACTGTTACACTACACTATACACTACACTATACACTACACTCTGTTACACTACACTATACACTACACTCTGTTACACTACACTATACACTACACTATACACTACACTATACACTACACTCTGTTACACTACACTCTGTTACACTACACTATACACTATACACTACACTACACTATACACTACACTATACACTACACTCTGTTACACTACACTATACACTACACTATACACTATACTGTTACACTACACTGTTACACTACACTATACACTACACTATACACTACACTCAGTTACACTACACTATACACTACACTATACACTACACTCAGTTACACTACACTATACACTACACTCTGTTACACTACAATATACACTACACTATACACTACACTCTGTTACACTACACTATACACTACACTATATACTACACTATACACTACACTGTTACACTACACTATACACTACACTGTTACACTACACTATACACTACACTATATACTACACTATACACTACACTATACACTACACTCTGTTACACTACACTATACACTACACTATACACTACACTACACTATACACTACACTATACACTACACTACACTATACACTACACTCTGTTACACTACACTATACACTACACTATACACTACACTGTTACACTACACTGTTACACTACACTATACACTACACTGTTACACTACACTGTTACACTACACTATACACTACACTATACACTACACTGTTACACTACACTATACACTACACTATACACTACACTACACTATACACTACACTATACACTACACTATACACTACACTATACACTACACTACACTGTTACACTACACTATACACTACACTATACACTACACTACACTATACACTACACTATACACTACACTATACACTACACTACACTATACACTACACTCAGTTACACTACACTATACACTACACTATACACTACACTATACACTACACTATACACTACACTACACTATACACTACACTATACACTACACTATACACTACACTACACTATACACTACACTCAGTTACACTACACTATACACTACACTATACACTACACTATACACTACACTATACACTACACTATACACTACACTCAGTTACACTACACTATACACTACACTATACACTACACTATACACTACACTATACACTACACTCTGTTTCACTAACATATATCCTATTATATCCTGCAGGTCTCTGGAGGTGCACATGAGGAATCAGGCTTTCCGAACCTTTTTTCGTCTTCCTTGCAATGAAAATCTGTGTGAAGTGCACGAGTGTTTACTCTGGCTGCCGTTCAGCCACATACACACACTTGGGAAGATCTGTGTGTCTGAGAGATATGCATGCTTCTCTAGCCAAGATGGAAACCAGTGTACTGTCATTATACCACTGTGTGAGGTGTGTGTGTGTGTGTTTTTGTCCAACCCTAAGTAATATTACTTTGTGTTAGACCATGTAAAAGTGTGTATGTGTGTTAGGTTGTGAGCGTGGAGGTCCTGAATCGCAGCAGTCGTTCACTGAGTGTGTGTGTACGTGGTAAACGAGCTTTCCGTTTCTCGGAGGTTCGTGAATTGGACAATTTGGCCTCCACCATTCGCAAGTGTGTGACATCATCAAGTCCTCAACATTCCCATAGTGCTCAGGTGACTTCTGAGTTTTTCACCGTTTCCTGGTCATGTTGTGTCTTACATGTTTTTACTTGCATTTAAGTGTGTGTGTGTGTGTGTGTGTGTGTGTGTGTGTGTGTGTGTGTGTGTGTGTGTGTGTGTGTGTGTGTGTAGCTCTCTCTGTGTGATGATGAGGAGGAGATGATGGTGGGTCAGGTTCCAGTCCCGGTTTCAGCCGTCAGCACTGAGGCTCTGATGAATGTTTTCCATCCACATGATGTTGAAAATCTTGACCCAAAAATGGTGAGTGAGGTTAAACTCAGTAATGTTAGATTTGAGTGATTGTAACGTTAGCTTAGCTTGCTGTTGTCTCACAGGTAACTTAGTGTGTTAGTGTATTTACCTTAGCTTCATGTTAGATGAACAATTTCTCTCCATGCTTTGTGTGCTGTTAGGTTAAGACATTAAGGTCAGTGTGGATTTAGTACTAATTCA
>NC_062543.1:16814640-16822967 GCF_022655615.1 Tachysurus fulvidraco
CTGTTATGCCTTACGTGTTAACTTGAGTTCTATAAGAAAAGAAATAAATTATTTTTTCACTCACTGACATTTCAGTTCTCCCAAGGTATGCAAACTTTTGTGCACAACTGTATACATATATATATAATGTGCTCTGTTTGAATGTTGTTTTTATGTTTATCACAAAGTGGTATTATTTTATGTTTCAGTGCATTAAAAAAGCTTTTAAAAATTGTTTAGAAAGTCTGGAATATTAGTTAGCAAGAAACCTGTGTGTTCCACATTTATCTCACATGTCACTAACCACTAGCATTATTGTTAGATATTCACTAATTCATTTTGGTGTTTGTTTGTTTTTTCATTATTCATTTATACCAAAAAAATCACATGTACTGTATGTAGAATATGTAAATGAACATGTTATATACATGTTGAACATGTTGAATAACACATTGTTATATTCATGAAACTCATTTAGAATATATGATGTGAAGATATTTGTCACATGGTGGTCAGTGTCAGGGTTTGGATTGTGTTTTGATGATCATTGTGTTTAAAACAGCTATAATGTGACAATCAACATAGTGTTGCTCTATGATTTGTTTAAGGCTTTATGTCTAATTTCTGCAGCAGCTTTGTTTATCCCTAAAGATGCTTTTTATACACACACACACACACACACACACACACACACACACACCAGGATGGTTATAATGTGTTTAGTGTTGTGTGTCTGTGTGTTTTGTGCCTCTGACTTAAGCTACTTCAGTGGATGTGATTTATTTACCTGTGAAATAAAGGAGAAGATTAAAGTGTGTGTGTGTCTGCATGTGTGTGTAAACTGATGCACAGCTTACTCTAAATGAGTCTGTGTGATTTTGGGAGATAAATAAGATAAACAGATGAACAAATCTTTGTACAGACAGTTGACTGTAACTGATGAGCTGGAATTCAGAATGTGTTTGTGAAGGTAAAAATATTTCAGGAGCTCGTCCTGGAATAGCAAATTTCCTGTCTAACCTCCGACTTCTGACCCTGCACCTGTCAGGACGTATATAGAGCGAGTGTGAAGAGTCAGCGAGGTGTTTCATGCCCTTCACTTCGTATGAGCATGTAGTCATGAGCGACTTTACAATTAATACAATTTAGATTTATAGTTTCACTATATTTAATACATTTATAGAGAAATACTGGTTTTACTTTAGACTTGTGTGTTTCAGCCCAGATTTACTTAAATTAATTTTTATCTCTGAATCTTTTGTGTTCCCTCAGAGTTTCTCTCATTTACCTCAATTTTAATTATGATTTACTCCAAACTCCACTACTTAGGGGAAGAAACTAATAGTAACTGCCGACGTTACTCACTGTTTGTGGTCTCGGACCCTCAAATGCTCAGCTGTATAAATGAGATCGATGTAAGTTCTGGATAAAGACGTCAGAAATGTAAATGTAGGAAGCTGCATGAAAAAAATCAACACAATACAATAATCACAGTTTGTGTAGCAGGACAAATGTATTCCAGCATTGAAGGATGAGCCACCAAAAGGGTTCCATTCTCCCACATATTTAAAATAATTGACTATTAAACTAAGAATATCGACAATACACATTTCTGTCCATTGTTTTTTCTACAGCATCAAAAGACTCCGATTTCATGTCAAGGACGTTTTAAGAGGATTATGTACATACACACATAAAGACTGTTCTCTGTGTGTGTGTGTGTGTGTGTGTGTGTGTGTGTGTGTGTGTGTGTGTGTGTGTGTGTGTGTGTGTTATATACACCGATCAGGTATAACATTATGACACACATAAAGACTGTTCTCTGTGTGCGTGTGTGTGTGTGTGTGTGTGAGAGAGAGAGAGAGAGAGAGAGAGAGAGAGAGAGAGAGAGAGAGAGAGAGAGAGAGAGAGAGAGAGAATTTATCGATGAAACATTTTAATTCTGGTTTAATCACTTTATTAAAACACACAGTGAGTGTTCAGGCTCAGACTGCAGTTACCATAGCAACAGTACACAGTAAAAACGTTGTAACACACAGTAATAATATTCAGTTCATTAAAACACAACCAAAAAATAAGACACTTAACAACCAAATGACAGCTTGTTAGCAAAATCTACACTCACTAGCATTACAGCTAAAAATGGAAATCCAGAAAAGTTCAAACTTTGTTTCTTACAAACCAGAGAAATGCTAAGGCTCGTAAATTAGCAGTGTGACAAATATTGATAAACTACAACAAAAACAAATGCTAGCAAAATAACAATGACATTAGCAGCAGGGCTAACGCTAGGAGGCTAGATTTAATGCTAATAAAGCATGTTAGCAGTGTGGCACATTCTGGTAAATTAGTGCAATGCTAGTGCTAGTAGTGTGTGTCAAATTCTGGTCGGACTGAAGAAGCCCACTGACGGGTGTTAGTGAATATAAACACAGGCTAATGCTAATACATTAACAATGTGTCAAGTGCTAAAAAATAGTGAAACAGGCTAGAGTTTCTCCACTAGTGATAAGTTAAACACTAGCATGTGAGTAAACACTAACTGAGACCGCAGGCCAGTTTGAGTGTCTCTTTCTATGTTCTTCTCAATGATAAAAATAAAAAAGTATCACACATTCATCATGAGACTTCTGAGTCCCATCACTTTTACAATAATAATCAATAATCACTTAAATCACACAGAAAAATTCACACTTATCTGTCACCAACTCACACATGACACCTAGTACATTATCATTAAGTACAGTATTAAAGCTAATTACTTTAACACTAGCCACATGTCAAACCTTATCTGTAGTGGCAAATGCTAACAGTTTTACGTAGGAAACACTGCAGTTCATGTATGTGTGTGTGTCTATTGTGTGTGTATTTGTGTCTATTGTTTGTGTGTGTGTGTTTGTTTGCATTTGTATCTGTATGTGTGTGTATTTGTGTCTATTGTTTGTGTGTGTGTGTTTGTTTGCATTTGTATCTGTATGTGTGTGTATCTGTGTGTATTGTGGTATCACTAGTTGGTTGTTAGGTTTTATTTCATTTTTTTCTTCTCCTTAAATTTTCAGATCGTCCAGTCGGCTCTTATTGTTGCTATAGCGACTAGCATAGCTCGGCCTGCGCTGGTAATACGGAGATCCAGGGGCAGAACTTGAGGTTTTCTTCACCCTGGTTTCATCAGGTTTGGTTTCTGCAGGGTCAGCTTTGGTCTCTGTGGTGATGCGCTCTAACGGCAAGGTTATCGTTGTTCTGTTTGTGGGCGGAGCGACTGCCGTACGCGGGAAAAGAGCCGTCAGTGTCTGGGAGTTTGTACTGAGGCTCAGGGGGTGGGGCATGGGCAGGGTAATAGGGGTAACTGGCAACAAATGGAATAACAGCTTCCTCACTAGGTGTTTTGGAGGAAGAGTCAGAGATCGAATGGCGAAAGCGGAGACCCTGTCGACACTTGGTGAAGCCAAGGTGGTACATCTCCACCAAATTTAGGAGAAGTGACACACATGCTACAGCTAGCATGAACAGGATGAAGATGGTTTTCTCTGTAGGGCGTGAGATGTAGCAGTTTACTGTATTGGGACATGGCCAGCTGCTGCACGTGTACATGGGCTTGAGCTCAAAGCCATATAGGAAGTACTGTGCTACCAGGAAGCCCACCTCCAGCAGGGTTTTGAAAATGACATTGAACACATACGTGCGAAGCAGAGCTCCCTGCAGCCTGATCTTTCCCTGTTCATCCCGAATGGTTGTTGTTACTTTTCCCGCTTTCCCAGCTCCATCCTTATCCACACGCTTCTGCTTGTCCTCCATACGCAGCAGGTGCAGGATGTGTCCCAGGTATATGAGCGTGGGAACTGACACAAAGATGATCTGCATGACCCAAAACCGGATGTGTGAGATGGGGAAGGTTCGGTCATAGCAGACATTTTGACAGCCAGGCTGCTTGGTGTCACAGGTGAAACCTGACTGCTCATCGCCCCACACCTTCTCTGCTGCTGCTCCCAGAACCAGGATCCTGAAGATGAAGAGCACAGAGAGCCACACCTTCCCCACCACAGTGGAGTGTTCCTGAGCACTCTCCAACAACTTCCCCAATGAGCTCCAATCACCCATGACTGACTATCCACACACAGTCTGGGGGGAGGGGGTAGAGAGGGGAGGGAGGAAGAGGGAGAGTAAATAAAGAAAAGAAAGAGAGGGACAGGCAGAAAGATTAATCAATCTTTTGTTATTATTATTATTATTATTATTATTATTATTATTATTATTATTATTATTATTATTATTATTATTATTATTATTATTATTATTATTATTATTCTTTGACCTGTTCGTATTTTTGTCAGTCTGGAGTAAATTCTGATTACATTAGTCACAGGGTTAGTTCTGGTCAGGGTTAGTTGTAGGAACCATTTTAGGGAACCAAGTCTAGGAACTGCTGTTGATTAAATGTGAGCAGAATGTCATCGTCACTGCGTTTCCACGGTGACGCAGCATTTCACACATCAACTTTAGTTTCCTTGATGTTCAAACAACCAGGAACTCATTTAGGAACTGTGAAGTTCTCATCCATGAGAGTTCAAGAACTGTTTAGTTTCTGTAACAAAAAACATTCAGTCTTACATGA
The DNA here is from genome assembly GCF_022655615.1 of Tachysurus fulvidraco. NCBI lineage: Eukaryota > Metazoa > Chordata > Actinopteri > Siluriformes > Bagridae > Tachysurus > Tachysurus fulvidraco. The sequence goes on from NC_062543.1 coordinate 16,819,232, forward strand.
CTTCCTGTTCTTGTATGAGGTCATAGCCATTACTCTGTGTCACTGCATCATAGGCATTCAGCCAACAACCTGTGACATCTCATCACTCTGTGTGTGTGTGTGTGTGTGTGTGTGTGTGTGTGTGTGTGTGTGTGTGTGTGTGTGTGTGTGTGTGTGTGTGTGTGTGTGTGTGTGTGTGTGTGTGTGTGTGTGTGTGTGTGTCTCAGGTTGCCGCTTAAGTACTGTCTTGTTCAGTCACTCTTTCTGACCCTCCTAGTTCCTCTGTGTGTGTGTGTGTGTGTGTGTGTGTGTGTGTGTGTGTGTGTGTGTGTGTGTGTGTGTGTGTGTGTGTGTGTGTGTGTGTGAGAGAGAGAGAGAGAGAGAGAGAGAGAGAGACAGAGAGATTGAGATTATATTAGAGAGAGAGAGAGATTTATAGTATCCTGCCTCGAAGCCCGATGATGCCTGAGATAGGCACAGGCTCCTCTTGACCCGAGTAGTTTGGTAGAAAATGAATGAATGAATATTGAATATAAATTATTATTATTATTATTTTGATGAGTCTCTAAAAATAAACCCTGTCTTATTAAACAATAAATTTCACATCAGAACATCAGTTTAATGTTAGCTCATTACTCAGTATTACAGACTCACACACACAGATACTGTCATCAGGTCAGATATCACATACATCAGGATATTTATATTTAATATTGAGGCTGATGGATATGAATGTAAGATAACTGTCGGCTAGTTACATCTGATAAATTTATTGTTTTTATAGAACAGTGTGCTGAAAACCACAATATAAAACTTCACATAATCATTTTTTGAATAATGACATGTTTTCACCTGAACAACACCTAAAGTGTTAATGACTCAGTAAAGTAAGTGTTAATGACTCAGTAACGTAAGTGTTAATGACTCAGTAAAGTAAGTGTTAATGACTCAGTAACGTAAGTGTTAATGACTCAGTAAAGTAAGTGTTAATGACTCAGTAGGTATAAACTCATTAACAAATAAATTACCAAAATTACTAAAACAGAAAAGAGTATTCGGTACTTTGAAGAAGGTAAAACATGCTTTTTTGCATTTAATTGGTGGTTGTGTGTGTGTGTGTGTGTGTGTGTGTGTGTGTGTGTGTGTGTGTGTGTGTGTGTGTGTGTGTGTGTGTGCGCACGCGCGTGTGTGTGAAGTGCTGTACTCTGCTGTGTAATTGTACATGTGTATCAGGAAATCGGGACTCACCTTCACTATATGTTCACATCCAGTATGAGTCCCAACACACACATCTACACACAGCTGAAACCTCTCATTAACACAGAGCAACAACAAAACTGTGACTACAAGCTATAACCATCCGCCAATAAACATGTTGTGTGTGTGTGTGTGTGTGTGTGTGTGTGTGTGTGTGTGTGTGTGTGTGTGTGTGTGTGTGTGTGTGTTAGGGTTAAATTTGGCAGACAACACAATCCCTTAGAGAGAACTGTAAACCGTATGCTGCCTCCTTCATGTAGACTGACAGCGGCTCAACCAATCAGATGGCAGGGAAGTGTTTAGAATTTGGCTAAATATATTCTCCCTTCTACAGGGAAAATACCACACACACACACACACACACACACACACACACACACACACACACAAAGTGCTATAATGATGATGGATTAAATAGCAGGTCTCACTACAGTATACTACTGACCCCAACTCTGCCTCTAACACTGGATCACACCCATTCATTCATGTCGAGGTGTGTGCGCGTGTGTGTGTGTGCGCGCGTGTGTGTGTGTGTGCGCGCGTGTGTGTGAGCTTGTTGAGGCTGAAAAGGAAATATTTATTAGTATTATTATTTCTACTTCTGTCCACACACACACACACACACACACACAGAGGGTTTTTTTCAATATATTACATTTATTCACTGTTTAAAATCATTTTAAAAGTATGAGTCAAAAACCTTTTGTTATTAATTATCATATGTAAATGACATGATGATACCATATAATGTCCCATTCAAGGTAAACTCTTCTGTTAGCCAAGAGCTCAGAGACCGAACCACCTTTAAACGCACTCCTGACTCGTTGTGTATTTAAGGGAGCACTAACATGCTGCCTACATAGGGACCCTACGCCTGCTCTTATGTACCTTTTTATTCCGTGTCACATTCCACCTCACAATTAGTTAAATCATTAGTTATTAGTTAGATTAGTTAAATTAGTTAGTTATCTAGTCAACTGTTAAGGCTGATTTCACAGTGTGACAGATGGAAGCTTAGGTTAGATTAGATTGTTATTAAACTTCATTAGTCACTCAATGTCATTAATGTTAGCTAAAATATACAGCACAGTGGTTTGTTGGTGAGTGTGAGCATGTCAGTGTGAACATGGTGATGCAGTGAGGTGAAGCAGTGTGAAGATGAGTGTTTTTCATTTAAATAAAACAGCTCTTTAGTAGGAGAACAGTTTGTGGCTGATCCAGGCTCCCACATGCGACTGGTCGCTGGAGTTCAGGTGTTTGCTCACAGCGTGGGCAATGAGGAAGATGATCTCTGCAATGTTGAGGAGGACACAGACACCTGAGACAGCCAGCATGAAGATGGTGAAGACAGTTTTCTCAGTGGGACGTGAGACGAAACAGTCAACGATGTTGGGACACGGATAGGCATCGCACTTGACCAGCCGGAACATCCGATATCCGGGGTATATGGCATAGAACAGGTAGAGGAAGGCCGACTCAAAAGCGACACGCACCAAGAGGCTGAGGATGTACGTCCACCAGAGGGCACCGCTAATCTCCGTGGCACGTGCGGCAATTCGTTCCAGCTCGCCTGAACCTGGGTGGTGGCGCCGCATCTTTTTCTGCAGGTGCTTCCGGTGCACGACGTGCATGTGCACTAGCAAGGTGGCGCTGGACACCAGAATGAGCTGCAGTGCCCACAGGCGAGTGTGTGAGATGGGAAAGAAGTGGTCGTAGCACACGCTGTTGCAGCCTGGCTGCTGCGTGTTACATGTGAACTGCTCACGCTCATCACTCCACACGCTCTCCGCTGCCACAGCCAACACCAACACACGGAACACAAAGAGCACCGAGAGCCACACTCGCCCCAGAGCCGTGGAGTGACGACTACCACCACTGATCACAGCGTAGAATGTCACCCAGTTCATCCTCACTCACCACTCTGAAAACACACACACACACACACACACACACACAGAATCACACACATAGAGAATCACACACTGTCATAAGTTGCACAATACCACTGGTGCATTACATACAGATACACATTCAGACATATTTGTTACCCGTCACTGTAGATGATGTTAGTGTCTGTGATTCCTGATGGAGAATCAACCACATCAGTCACACACACTCCATCTCAGTGTTCTTTTTGATGCAGCAGTGGAGGGTGGATCAAAACTCTCTCTCTCTCTCTCTGTCTCTGTGTCTCTCACACTCAAGAACTTCACACACACACACACACACACACACACACACACACACACACACACACACACACACACACACACACACACACACACACACACACACTCACACACACACACAAATTGCTTTGTGACTGAACCCACACACTGCGTGACCCTAAAGTCACATGATCCTTAAGAGGGCGTCAGATTGGCTAAAAGACAGACAATTACACTGTGCATATGTGTGTGTGTGTGTGTGTGTGTGTGTGTGTGTGTGTGTGTGTGTGTGTGTGTGTGTGTGTGTGTGTGTGTCTGTGTGTGTGTGTGTG
>NC_062543.1:16823467-16825967 GCF_022655615.1 Tachysurus fulvidraco
TTTTTATTGGATCTAATTAACACGGGGGGGGGGGGGGGTGACGGAGGGGGAGAAACAGAGGGGGGAACAGAGAGGGAGGGAGAAACAGAGAGGGGGGAAGAAACAGAGAGGGGGGGGAGGGAGAAAGAGAGGTGGGTGGGGTGTAAAATCAGAGTAACCAGTGGTGTTAGGAGACAGAGCGCCGCCCTGGTGCTCACACACTGACACTGCAACCAGGAAGGTGAAATCACAGCCGAGGGTTTATTTTGTTCCAAAAGTTTTTCTCCAGACATAAATACAAACAGGAAATGCAACAGCAGACATTTGTCTTTTGTAAATATAATAAAAAACACTTATATACAGTCCAATATATTACACACACACACACACACACACACACACACACACACACACACACACACACACACACTCAGCAGTTGTACACATGGCTAATGAGGGGAGAAGTCTAACAAAACTGTGATAAAGAAACATGCCCAGTCCATCAGCCCCTGGCAACCATCACCATGATTACACCCTCACCTTAGTTACCATCACCATGGAAACAGCACACCCCCCCTTATTAATATGCTTTTCATGGTTTATAATTTCAAAATAAACAAAAAAGCCAAGCACAAATAAAAGGATTTAAAGATTATAGATTATTTTTAACCTTCTGCTGAAGTGTTACATTCTAATGCAGAATAAAATAAAACCAAATAAATCAGCACCAATTCACATTTTCACACAGTTTGTGTAGAATAATATAGAATTATATATTTAATAGATATATAACTATATATTATATCATAATGGATAAAAGTGTTCAATCTCAGAGGCTGTGAACAATCATTTGAGGGGGGAAAAAAAAAACTTGCCTCAAATGCAGTCCTTCAGCTGGAAAGAGTTATAGCGATATTGTAGCTAACGTACTTACAGCTTATAGCCACCATATTAACAGGGTCACTAAGTCATCAGTCTCCAGAATCTGATTCAAGTCTGATTTAAAACTTAAATAAATGAATCTACCCCAATCATGAGGAACAAACTGTCCAACGACATGTACAGTTAGTGCGCCTGCTACACTGGTGGCCATACACACGTTAGCTACATTAGCATTAGACAGCAGACACACCACAGCTGATGGACTTCATTGTGACGTCGTAGAACTTCTGTTTGTGGCTGAAATGTAGGGATAAATCTGACTATTAAAAATAATGTAATTCTGACAGCTTCTGTCCTGGAGTGTTGTTACTAAGGCGACAGACCGACTACAGGATGATAAAGTGTCTAACAGAGTTTAATTAAAAAGTTAATTTAAATCCTCACACGCTTTATAAACTTCTGATTTACAGCTGATTGTCTTTATAAAATCATCTAAACATCAAAAAGGTCTATTTCTATCATTTATAGAAACAGAATAAAAGGCTCCACTATCTGCCCCACATACAGGCAACAACACAAAGGGGTGAAACAGGAAGTGTAGCCTTGCCACACAGCTGGAGGACAGGAAGTGGGCAAAGTGCCCTGGCCCCGCCCCTGCTTCTCAGTCCCACGGTGACTCCATCAGAACATGGACACATTCAGCACCTACACAAACAGAGACGTTTAGTGTCTGTTGTCTAGGGTTAATGGGCCATATAATATAAAGGGATGAACTGCTGATGGGGCACAAAGGGTTAAACAACGTAATGATACAGAATGAAGAGAGAGAGAAGAGAGAAGAGATATATGATGGATGGAGAGATGATGGATGAGGAACAAACACTCACAGAGTCGTCCATGATGGAGGCGGGGTCAAAATAGTCAGGTTTGAGCTCAGTGCGCTCACGTCGGTTTTTGGATGCAGGCTGCAAAGAGACACACACAGGTTTTATATCACAACACACACACACACACACACACACACACACGGTTTATATCACAACACACACAGTTTATATCACAACACACACAGTTTATATCACAACACACACGGTTTATATCACAACACACACAGTTTATATCACAACACACACGGTTTATATCACAACACACACGGTTTATATCACAACACACACGGTTTATATCACAACACACACGGTTTATATCACAACACACACACACACACACACACACACGGTTTATATCACAACACACACAGTTTATATCACAACACACACGGTTTATATCACAACACACACACACACACACACACACACACACGGTTTATATCACAACACACACATACACACACACACACACACACAGGGTTTATATCACAACACACACACACACAGGGTTTATATCACAACACACACAGTTTATATCACAACACACACGGTTTATATCACAACACACACACACACACACACACACACGGTTTATATCACAACACACACGGTTTATATCACAACACACACAGTTTATATCACAACACACACGGTTTATATCACAACACACACGGTTTATATCACAACACACACGGTTTATATCACAACACACACACACACACACACACACACGGTTTATATCACAACACACA
>NC_062543.1:16840967-16845967 GCF_022655615.1 Tachysurus fulvidraco
GCTTCATTGCTGTCTCACACACACAATGTCATGAGCTTCATTGCTGTCTCACACACACACAATGTCATGAGCTTCATTGCTGTCTCACACACACAATGTCATGAGCTTCATTGCTGTCTCACACACACAATGATGTACTTTTCTCATCACAAGAACACAAAACTAAACAGCAACATTCCTCTGACTGATAAACTGATTCTTTATTATTACATCTAACTGAAAATGTGGTCAGAGGGTTAATGTATCTGACCTGCAACAGTGTGTGTGTGTGTGTGTGTGTGTGTGTGTGTGTGTGTGTGTGTGAGCTGACTAACCTGCGAGAGTGGAGGTGTGTCTGAAGGCTCGGACCTGTGAGTCAGACAGGCCGGTGAGGAGAGAGATGACCGTGTCCATCATGTACTCGTCATAGATGATGCTGTACTGACACTGACGTACCAACACACCGATAAACTCACAGAAACCCCAGCGGAACTTCTTCCACACAGGACCTGCCATGGTCAGGGGATAATCACCACTGTCCTGTACACACACACACACACACACACACACACACACACACACACACACACACACACACACACACACATCATGCGTAAAACTACACAGCTCTACACAGCATGTGTAAAGGCTCTAGAACACCTGGTGTAATTCTGTGGTTGTGGAATCATAAACACTATTTCAGCCTGTTACATAAAGTCCAAACCCTCTGAGTGTGAAGCTCAACCTGAACGCTGTACAACCCTCACGTCTGTTAGCGCGTCTGTTAGCGCGTCTGTTAGCGCGTCTGTTAGCGCGTCTGTTAGCGCGTCAGTTAGCGCGTCTGTTAGCGCGTCTGTTAGCGCGTCAGTTATCACGTCTGTTAGCGCGTCAGTTATCACGTCTGTTAGCGCGTCTGTTAGCACGTCAGTTATCACGTCTGTTAGCGCGTCAGTTATCACGTCTGTTAGCGCGTCTGTTAGCACGTCAGTTATCACGTCTGTTAGCGCGTCAGTTATCGCGTCTGTTAGCGCGTCTGTTAGCGCGTCTGTTATCACGTCTGTTAGCGCGTCTGTTAGCACGTCAGTTATCACGTCTGTTAGCGCGTCAGTTATCACGTCTGTTATCACGTCTGTTAGCGCGTCTGTTAGCGCGTCTGTTAGCGCGTCTGTTAGCGCGTCAGTTAGCGCGTCTGTTAGCACGTCAGTTATCACGTCAGTTATCACGCCTGTTAGCGCGTCTGTTAGCGCGTCAGTTATCGCGTCTGTTAGCGCGTCTGTTATCACGTCTGTTAGCGCGTCAGTTATCACGTCTGTTAGCGCGTCTGTTAGCGCGTCTGTTAGCGCGTCTGTTAGCGCGTCTGTTAGCGCGTCAGTTATCACGTCTGTTAGCGCGTCTGTTAGCACGTCAGTTATCGCGTCTGTTAGCGCGTCAGTTATCACGTCTGTTAGCGCGTCTGTTAGCGCGTCTGTTAGCGCGTCTGTTAGCACGTCAGTTATCACGTCTGTTAGCGCGTCAGTTATCACGTCTGTTAGCGCGTCAGTTAGCACGTCAGTTATCACGTCTGTTAGCGCGTCAGTTATCACGTCTGTTAGCGCGTCTGTTAGCACGTCTGTTAGCGCGTCAGTTATCACGTCTGTTAGCGCGTCAGTTATCACGTCTGTTAGCGCGTCAGTTATCACGTCTGTTAGCGCGTCAGTTATCACGTCTGTTAGCGCGTCAGTTATCACGTCTGTTAGCGCGTCAGTTATCACGTCTGTTAGCGCGTCAGTTATCACGTCTGTTAGCGCGTCAGTTATCACGTCAGTTATCACGTCAGTTATCACGTCTGTTATCACGTCAGTTATCACGTCTGTTATCACGTCAGTTATCACGTCAGTTATCACGTCAGTTATCACGTCAGTTATCACGTCCCGAACACCCCGTCACCAGATGTTGACTCCTGTGTGCAGAATCTACAGAAATGGTTCACAGTCTCAGCTTCTACACAACTGTGGCCCAAAACACACACCTTATTACACACAGGCATGAGATACAGCCGAGAGCAGGGGTCAGAGGTCAGAGCAGGGGTCAGAGGTCAGAGCAGGTAGAGGGTGTTGCCATAGCTTCTAACCCCCAGTCTAACGCACACAAACAATTATCTAACCTCATCAAACTCCTCAGTCATCCTCCTGATGATCTCAGAGTTCTGCATGTGACGAAACATCTCTGAACTCACAGCACCTTAAACACACACACAAAGGAACAGTGAAACAAACACAAACCCAGAAGGACAGCTGTGGGCCAAACCTTCTGAGGAGGACACACTCACTTTCTGCTGCCTCAGGTTTTATGATGGACATTTACATACACTACATACATATAATATATAATACAGATGTTATGGAGAGAGATCAGAGGAGAGATCAGAGGAGAGATCAGAGGAGAGATCAGATGAGAGATCAGAGGAGAGATCAGAGGAGAGATCAGATGAGAGATCAGAGGAGAGATCAGATGAGAGATCAGAGGAGAGATCAGAGGAGAGATCAGAGGAGAGATCAGATGAACTGCAATTAATGAAGTTCCTCTAAAACTGAAAACTAAATGTCTTGGTGATCATCTAGCAGGAGAACTTCACCTGGTCACTCAACACCAGCTCCATCACCATGAAAGACCAGCAGCATCTCTACTTCTGATGAAGGCTGAGAAAGGTACCACCCCTCCCCCACTACTCTTTAGAGGGACCACTGAGATCATTCTGAGCAACACACACACACCCCACACACACCCCTCACACACACACACACCCCTCACACACACACGCCCCTCACCCCCCCACCCCTCACTCCCCCACACACACACTCCAACCTCCTGCCATCTGGAAAAAGGTACTGACTCATTCGGGCCTGTTCTATGTAGCTGTGTTTGTTCTGTGTAACTCTGGTCCTGGAGGAACGTTGTCTCAGCTCACTGTGTAATATATACGCTTTAAATCACAATAACAGCTTGTTGACTTGAAAAGCAGCAGACTTTGTGAAAATTAATATTTGTGTCATTCTCAAAACTTTTGGGCATGGCTGTACACACACACACACACACACACACACACACACACACACACACCTTTACAGCCGGAGCAGTGTATGAAGAAGTTAATGAGGTCCAGTAGAGCAGCATCACGGTCACTTTTATACGCCTCTATCCAGTCGTCTACCACCGACTACACACAAACACACAAACCACATTAATACTGCAGTGTTAGGAGTTCCTCTGTGTGTCTGCACAATGAATCCTGCCTTTATTGTGTCACATTCACATTACAGCACTGTGACATTTCCTTCTTCACATATCGCACCTTTGGAGGTTGGGGTCAGAGTGCAGGGTCAGACACGATACAGCACCTCTGGAGCGCACAGGATTAAGGGCCTTGCACAAGGGCCCAAAAGTGGCGGCTTGGCAGTGCTGGACCTTGAACCCTGATCCTCCAACCAACGGGTTATAATGTGTTTATTACCAGTGTGTGTGTGTGTGTGTGGTTTTTTTTTTTGTTTTTGTTTTTTTGGGGTGGGGTGGGGGATGGTGGTGGTGGTGTGTGTACCTGAGTGGCACTCTTGCCCAATTTGATGATCTCAAAAAGTGTGAGGTTCTCTGTGCCATTCTCCTGATGATGGCCATTCACTCGACCCTGAGCACGCACCACTGTCTTCTTCCCCTTCTACACACACACACACAGAAACAAAGATATTAATTCTCACAGATGATTAAGTGCCAAATGTGTACGTTACATCTGACTGTTATTACCTTTCCTTTACCAGGTCTGAGGCTCCGCCCATCAGGATCCTCCAAGTCTGTATCTGAAGAGAACTGAGTATCTGTTTCACTACAAACAAACAAACTGGTGTACTTACTGAGGCCACGTGTACTATGTAGTGTTCTTACTGAGGATAGGGTGTGTGTGTGTGTGTGTGTAGTGCTCTTACTGAGGGTAGGGTGTGTGTGTGTGTGTGTGTGTGTAGTGCTCTTACTGAGGGTAGGGTGTGTGTGTGTGTGTGTGTAGTGCTCTTACTGAGGGTAGGGTGTGTGTGTGTGTGTGTGTAGTGCTCTTACTGAGGGTAGGGTGTGTGTGTGTGTGTAGTGCTCTTACTGAGGGTAGGGTGTGTGTGTGTGTGTGTAGTGCTCTTACTGAGGGTAGGGTGTGTGTGTGTGTGTGTGTGTGTAGTGCTCTTACTGAGGGTAGGGTGTGTGTGTGTGTGTAGTGCTCTTACTGAGGGTAGGGTGTGTGTGTGTGTGTGTGTGTGTGTGTGTAGTGCTCTTACTGAGGGTAGGGTGTGTGTGTGTGTGTGTGTGTGTGTGTGTGTGTAGTGCTCTTACTGAGGGTAGGGTGTGTGTGTGTGTGTGTGCGTAGTGCTCTTACTGAGGGTAGGGTGTGTGTGTGTGTGTGTGTGTGTGTGTGTGTGTAGTGCTCTTACTGAGGGTAGGGTGTGTGTGTGTGTGCGTAGTGCTCTTACTGAGGGTAGGGTGTGTGTGTGTGTGTGTGTGTGTGTGTGTGTGTGTGTGTAGTGCTCTTACTGAGGGTAGGGTGTGTGTGTGTGTGCGTAGTGCTCTTACTGAGGGTAGGGTGTGTGTGTGTGTGTGTGTGCGTGTGTGTGTGTGTGTGTGTAGTGCTCTAACTGAGGGTAGGTTGTGTGTGTGTGTGTGTGTGTGTGTGTGTGTGTAGTGCTCTTACTGATTGTAGGTGGTGTGTGTGTGTGTGTGTGTGTGTGTGTGTAGTGCTCTTACTGAGGGTAGGTGGTGTGTGTGTGTGTGTGTGTGTGTGTGTGTGTGTGTTGTGCTCTTACTGTGGGTAGGTGGTGTGTGTGTGTGTGTGTGTAGTGCTCTTACTGAGGGTAGGTGGTGTGTGTGTGTGTGTGTGTGTGTATGTGTGTGTGTAGTGCTCTTACTGAGGGTAGGTGGTGTGTGTGTGTGTGTGTGTGTGTGTGTGTGTGTGTGTGTGTAGTGCTCTTACTGATTGTAGGTGGAGTGTGTGTGTGTGTGTGTGTGTGTGT
>NC_062543.1:16850967-16853467 GCF_022655615.1 Tachysurus fulvidraco
ACACACTATACACGATAGAGAAACAACACAGAACATACAGACAAAACACAGACACGAGACGAGACCACACTAGAAATAGAGAACAAATGACGAATAGAAATAACACACGAGACACGAGACAAACCCCACACTATACACAGACCATGACACAACGAGACAAGATACAAAGACCCCACAAAGACACTAGAGAAAAAAAACACATAACATAGACAGACACACATATACACGAACATACCACACATAGAACAACTAATACACACACTATACACGAGACTATACCACACACAGACAGATATACACACATAGATACTATACAACCACACACTAGACACTATACTAGACCCACACACTAGACACAGACATACGACACACTATACAATATACCATACCACACACTATACACGATAGCATAACACACACAAAAGAACAATATACACACACATACATAGACATACACACATAGACACATAGATACCACACACTATACAAACTAACAACACTATACACTATACGATACACACACTATACACTATAGACTATACCAAAACACGAGACAAAGGAACAGAAAAAAACAAGAGAAAGAGAGAAAACTAGAAACGATACAGACGACAAGAGACACAATAAAACTAGAAACGTATAAATAAAAAAGAAAGAAAGAGATAACAAGAAGAGTAAAAACAAAAAAGAGAAAACAGATAAAACAGAAAAACAAAAGAAGAGAAAAGAGAAAACTAGAAAAGACAAAGACAAAGAGATATAACATGAAACAGAAAACAAAAAGATGACTAACAAAAACATATAAAAATTAAAAGAACAACAAAAAGAACACAAGATGAGAGAAAAAAACACTATACAGAACTATACATAATATAGAACCACACATAAACATACATACCCCACACTATACATATACGAGACCACACACTATCACGATATGATACCCCACACTAGACACATACTAACCACAACGACACTAACATACCCACACGATACACTATACTATACCACACACTATACACTATTCTATACCACACACTATACACTATACTAACCCCACATACACAACTAACCCCACACTAGACACTATACCATACCCCACACTATACACTATACTATACCCCACACTATACACTATAACATACCCCACACGATACACTATACTGTACCACACACTATACAACTAATACTATATACCCCACCACTATACACGACCACTATACCGCACACGACGTATACAACTATACTATACCCCACCCGATGAACTATACTATACCACACACCATATACACTATACTATACCCCACACTATAGGCACATATACTATACCCCACAACTATACCACTATAACTATACCCACACTATACACTATACTATAACCCCACACTATACACTATACTACTTAACCCACACTATACACTATACCATACCCCACACTATACACTATTACTATACCCACCACTATACACTATACTATACCCCACACGATACACTATACTGGTACCACACACTATACACTATACTATACCACACACTATTCACTATAATATACCCCACACGATACACTATACTATATATCCCCACACGGATACACTATACTATACCACACCACTAATCTCACGAGACTATACCACACACTATTCACTATATTATACCCCACACTATACACTATACCATACCCCACACTATACACTATACTATACACCCACACTATAACCCACTATATACCACCACCACTATATACACTCAACGATACCACACACTATCACATACTATAACCCCCACACTATCCACACTTACATACCACACACTATACACTATACTATACCCCACACTATACACTATACTATACCCCACACTATACACTATACCATACCCCACACTATACACTATACTATACCCCACACTATACACTATACTATACCCCACACTATACACTATACTATACCACACACTATACACTATACTATACCACACACTATACACTATACTATACCCCACACTATACACTATACTATACCACACACTATACACTATACTATACCACACACTATACACTATACTATACCACACACTATACTATACCACACACTATACACTATACTATACCACACACTATACACTATACTATACCACACACTATACACTATACTATACCCCACACTATACACTATACTATACCCCACACTATACACTATACTATACCACACACTATACACTATACTATACCCCACACTATACACTATACTATACTATACCACACACTATACACTATACTATACCCCACACTATACACTATACTATACCCCACACTATACACTATACTATACCCCACACTATACACTATACTATACCACACACTATACACTATACCATACCCCACACTATACACTATACTATACCCCACACTATACACTATACTATACCCCACACTATACACTACACTATACCACACACTATACCACACCACACTATAACACACCACACTGCACCGCACTCTTCC
>NC_062543.1:16863467-16883467 GCF_022655615.1 Tachysurus fulvidraco
ATGCTCGCACACACTCAGCCATCACACTACTGCACACACACACACACACACACACACACACACACACACACACACACACACACACACACACACACACGAGACACCTTCAGTGGAGCCTCTGAAAGTCCACGTAGTCAAAATATTTATTCAGGACTCTTACTAGAAACACACACAAACAGATTGATTTCCCGCCTTCAGCTGTGTGTGTTTCCTGTTTGTGTTGTTTACAGTAAACTGCAGTAACACATAATTAATTACAGCTGTGTGTGTGTGTGTGTTTCCTGTTTGTGTTGTTTACAGTAAACTGCAGTAACACATAATTAATTACAGCTGTGTGTGTGTGTGTGTGTGTGTGTGTGTGTGTGTGTGTGTGTTTCCTGTTTGTGTTGTTTACAGTAAACTGCAGTAACACATAATTAATTACAGCTGTGTGTGTGTGTGTGTGTGTGTGTGTGTGTGTGTGTTTCCTGTTTGTGTTGTTTACAGTAAACTGCAGTAACACATAATTAATTACAGCTGTGTGTGTGTGTGTGTGTGTGTTTCCTGTTTGTGTTGTTTACAGTAAACTGCAGTAACACATAATTAATTACAGCTGTGTGTGTGTGTGTGTGTGTGTGTTTCCTGTTTGTGTTGTTTACAGTAAACTGCAGTAACACATAATTAATTACAGCTGTGTGTGTGTGTGTGTGTGTGTGTGTTTCCTGTTTGTGTTGTTTACAGTAAACTGCAGTAACACATAATTAATTACAGCTGTGTGTGTGTGTGTGTGTGTGTGTTTCCTGTTTGTGTTGTTTACAGTAAACTGCAGTAACACATAATTAATTACAGCTTTGTGCCATTAACCAATCACAGGACCAGTGAAGTTTACAAGCTCTGTTTGGGGCAGCAGTCCTAATCACACCCCTAATCACACCCCTAATCACACCCCTAATCACACCCCTAATCACACCCCTAATCACACCCCTAATCACACCCCTAATCACACCTCTAATCACACCCCTAATCACAAATACACCCCTAATCACACCCCTAATCACAACCCTAATCACAAACACACCCCTAATCACACCCCTAATCACACCCCTAATCACAAACACACCCCTAATCACACCCCTAATCACACCCCTAATCACAAACACACCCCTAATCACAAACACACCCCTAATCACACCCCTAATCACAAACACACCCCTAATCACACCCCTAATCACAACCCTAATCACAAACACACCCCTAATCACACCCCTAACCACACCCCTAATCACACCCCTAATCACAACCCTAATCACAAATACACCCCTAATCACACCCCTAATCACAAATACACCCCTAATCACACCCCTAATCACAACCCTAATCACAAACACACCCCTAACTACACCACTAACCACACCCCTAAACACACAGCACCCTTCACAAATACCACCCCTAATCACAACCCTAATCACAAAATACAACACTAATCCCACACCGCCTAACCACAACCCCTAATCACACCCTAATCACACCCCTAATCAAAGACCCTATATCCACCACAACCCTAATCACACAACCCTAACACAAACACAACCCCTAATCAACACCCCGAAGCCACTAAAACCACACCCCTAATCACACCCTAATCACAATAACCCTAATCACAAACACACCCCTAAATCACCCCCTAATCAACAAACAACACGCCCTAATCCCAACCCCTAATCACACCCCTAATCACACCCCTAATCACACCCCTAATCACAAACACACCCCTAATCACACCCCTAATCACACCCCTAATCACACCCCTAATCACAAACACACCCCTAATCACACCCCTAATCACAAACACACCCCTAATCACACCCCTAATCACACCCCTAATCACAACCCTAATCACAAACACACCCCTAATCACAACCCTAATCACAAACACACACTCAGTCACAAAGACACACACACTCAGTCACAAACACACACTCAGTCACAAACACACACACACTCAGTCACAAACACACACTCTCTCACAAACACACACTCAGTCACAAACACACACACTCAGTCACAAACACACACTCTCTCACAAACACACACTCAGTCACAAACACACACACACACTCTCACAAACACACACTCAGTCACAAACACACACTCAGTCACAAACACACACTCAGTCACAAACACACACTCAGTAACAAACACAAACACACACACACACACACACACACACACTCATTCACAAACACACACACACTCAGTCACAAACACACACTCAGTCACAAACACACACACACCCAGTCACAAACACACACTCAGTCACAAACACACTCATTCACAAACACACACACACTCATTCACAAACACACACTCATTCACAAACACACACACTCATTCACAAACACACACACACTCAGTCACAAACACACACCCAGTCACAAACACACACTCAGTCACAAACACACACACACACCCAGTCACAAACACACACTCAGTCACAAACACACACTCAGTCACAAACACACACTCTCTCACAAACACACACTCAGTCACAAACACACACACTCAGTCACAAACACAAACACACACACTCAGTCACAAACACACACACTCAGTCACAAACACACACACACACACACTCAGTCACAAACACACACTCTCAGTCACAAACACACACACACACTCAGTCACAAACACACACTCTCTCACAAACACACACACACCCAATCACAAACACACACTCAGTCACAAACACACACACACTCAGTCACAAACACACACACTCAGTCACAAACACACACACACTCAGTCACAAACACACACTCTCTCACAAACACACACACACCCAGTCACAAACACACACACACTCAGTCACAAACACACACACACTCAGTCACAAACACACACTCTCTCACAAACACACACACACCCAGTCACAAACACACACACACTCAGTCACAAACACACACACACTCAGTCACAAACACACACACACACACTCAGGCACAAACACACACTCTCTCACAAACACACACACACCCAATCACAAACACACACTCAGTCACAAACACACACACACTCAGACACAGACACACACACACAAACACACACACACTCAGACACAGACACACACACACACACACACACACACACACTCAGACACAGACAGTATATTGCATCCATTTGGGATTTCACAACTTTTTTGAGGTTAAGGTGGCAGATGATGCAATTTTGCTTTATACATCAGAGTTTGTGTCTGACTCAAATATCAGCATAAACTCTCTCTCCCACTCACTCACTCACTCACACACACACACACACACACACACACACACACACACACACACACACACACACACACACTCACATACACTCACATATACACACACGCACACACATACACACTCACATACACACTCACATATACACACACACAAGCACACACATACACACTCACACACACACTCACATATAGACACACATACACACTCACATACATACTCACATACACACTCACATATACACACACACACTCACATACACCCTCACACACACACTCACACACACACTCACATACACTCACATACACACTCACACACACTCACATACACACTCACACACACACTCACATACACTCACATACACACACACTCACATACACACACACACTCACATATACACATACACTCACATACACTCACATACACACACACTCACATACACACACACACTCACATATACACACACACGCACACACATACACACACACTCACATATACACACACACACTCACATACACACTCACATACACACTCACATACACTCACATACACACTCACATACACTCACATACACACACACACTCACATACACACACACTCACATATACACACACACGCACACACATACACACACACTCACATATACACACACACACACATACACACACGCACATACACACACGTACAGATGTACACACACACACACACTCACATACAAACACAGAGAATTTTTATTCTTACCTGCATGCGATCTCAGAAGTCCACTCTGACAGCAGGACAAAGATTTTCTCTTCCTCTATTACTCTCTCCTCCCACATTTTTGTCCCCCCCCCCCCACATGCCTCCCTCTAACTGTTCCTCTACATGAGCAGTTAAAGTCTCCGCCCTGCCAGGAAGTGATGCATTTCCTTTGGATCAGATTACAGAAGTGTGGGTGTTTGTTGGTGCTACACACACTCACACACACACACACACACACACACACACACACACATACACACACACACACACACACACACATATACATAAACACACACACACACACACACACACACACACACACACACACACAGAGGCTAGTATTTGCTCACAAAAAATATTTTTCCTTCGTCTGTCTGTCCAGAGATGTTTTAGCAGTGTGACATGTTTTGACAGATTGTAAACTCCTGATGGAGGTACACAGAGTCCACACACACACACACACACACACACACACACACACACACACACACACACACACACACAATAACATTACTTACATCTGAGTTATACACAATGTTCTGTTCCCACTTGGGGAAACTGACCTCTGATCCACAGCAAAACAAAAACATCAACAAATTAGTGCTTTATGATTAGATAATAAATTATTCTGCTAACTTCTAGCTGTAAGTTTAGTTAGATTTAGAGAAGATTTATTCTTACAGCTCTACTGTACATGTAAAAACCCCCACATGACACTGATGGTGGATGTCATGTCATGCCTGTTAACAAGGATGTGTAATTATTATTAAACTTAGTTCTACTCCAAATGTCTTCACACCATCTCTATTAAAAAGGATTCACTACACACTAGCGAGCGAAGTCATCGCCTCGCGCAGCTAGTTTATATGTAAGTATCCGTATGTGTCCTGATACTGTAATCATGGGTTCAGTTTATTTCTGTAGAACTTTTAACAACTTTGTCTCAAAGCAACTTTACAGAAGTATGGAAACAGAGGAGAGAGAAAAATAAATAAATATATAATAATAATAATGAGAAGAAGAAAAAATGAGTATAAAAATAAATAAGTGAATATATACAATTAAAGTTTAAAATTTATCTAAAAAGATTAACTTAATTAAAAATATATATATATCTATCCCTAATATCACCTGTGTTTACTGAGATATTCAACCTCTCACTGGAACAGTCTGTTGTCCCCTCGTGCTGCAAACAGTCCACCATTGTTCCTGTCCCAAAAGAAACCCCAGCCCACCTGCCTCAACGACTACTGCCCTGTAGCCCTGACCTCAGTAGTGATGAAGTGCTTCGAGACACTGGTCAGAGACTTCATCACTGCATCACTACCAGACACACCGGATCCACTACAGTTCGTGTACAACCAGAACCGCTCTACTGAGGACGCCATCGCTCACCTTCTCCACACCACGATGAGCCACCTGGACTGCAGAAAAGGGAATTATGCAAAAGTGCTGTTTGTGGACCACAGTTCAGTGTTTAACACCATAATTCCCTACACGCTCACTTTTAAGTTGGAGGTCCTGGGACTCCACCTGCTGCTGTGTCAAAGGATCTCCAACTACCTGACAGACAGACCACAAGCCGTACAGGTGGGCAAACACACCTCATCCACCCTCAGCCTCAGCACTGGAGCCCCCCAGGGTTGTGTTCGGAGCCCCCTGCTGTACTCACTGTACACATATGACTGTGTGGCCACTTCCAACTCCACCACCATCGTTTGCTGACGACACTGTAATGGTGGGCCTGTAGTGGGCCTGATCTCCAACCACGACGAGACGACCTATGTTAATGAGACAACGTTAATTGTAAACAGTGCTATACAAATAATGTTGAATTGAATTAAATTGTATGTATATACATATATTTTTCACATGTATTTTAATTTTTACATAGTTTTTATGTAGTTTATACCTTTTATTTATCTGCCTCCTTTTGGTTTTATTTCTATCCTTAATTCCATTCCTTTTTATGTTTGAATACCAAACAGATGTAAAAAGCATTTCACTGCATGTCGTTACTCTGTACACTGAACACTAAGTGGAAGTCTGTTCCATAACTGTGAGAAGAAGCTCTGCCCCCTGCTGGACACTTATGTACTTGAGGTACCAACAAACATCCTGCACCTTGGTAACAAGTGCACTGTAAAAGTCGCTGTTCCATTAAAGTGCCCAAACTCAAAAGAAGCGATATGGGGTTTGTGTTTGTTTACTGATCCGTTTAGACTCCAACACACCTGAATGAGCATGCACACACACACACACACACACACACACACACACACACACACACACACACACACTATAATACCTTGCAGTGGTTAACAGTATTAATCATTAGCTCACCTGTTTCACCTCCTCATGTTATGTGTTACATGTAAAAGTATTATGTGCTCAGTCTCTACACCGAACTGTACCGTACTAAATAATAATATTCTTTTTACTGTACCCGTGTTTACTGTACCCATGTTTACTGTACCCGTGTTTACTGTACCCGTGTTTACTGTACCCATGTTTACTGTACCCGTGTTTACTGTACCCATGTTTACTGTACCCATGTTTACTGTACCCGTATTTACTGTACCCGTGTTTACTGTACCCGTGTTTACTGTACCCATGTTTACTGTACCCATGTTTACTGTACCCGTGTTTACTGTACACTGTACCCGTGTTTACTGTACCCGTGTTTACTGTACCCATGTTTACTGTACCCATGTTTACTGTACCCGTGTTTACTGTACCCGTATTTACTGTACCCGTGTTTACTGTACCCGTATTTACTGTACCCGTGTTTACTGTACCCGTGTTTACTGTACCCATGTTTACTGTACCCATGTTTACTGTACCCGTGTTTACTGTACCCGTGTTTACTGTACCCATGTTTACTGTACCCGTGTTTACTGTACCCGTGTTTACTGTACCCATGTTTACTGTACACTGTACCCGTGTTTACTGTACCCATGTTTACTGTACCCGTGTTTACTGTACACGTGTTTACTGTACCCGTGTTTACTGTACACTGTACCCGTGTTTACTGTACCCGTGTTTACTGTACCCGTGTTTACTGTACCCATGTTTACTGTACCCGTGTTTACTGTACACTGTACCCGTGTTTACTGTACCCGTGTTTACTGTACCCATGTTTACTGTACACTGTACCCGTGTTTACTGTACCCGTGTTTACTGTACACTGTACCCGTGTTTACTGTACCTGTGTTTACTGTACCCATGTTTACTGTACCCGTATTTACTGTACCCATGTTTACTGTACCCGTGTTTACTGTACCCGTATTTACTGTACCCGTGTTTACTGTACCCGTGTTTACTGTACCCGTGTTTACTGTACACTGTACCCGTGTTTACTGTACCCATGTTTACTGTACCCGTGTTTACTGTACCCATGTTTACTGTACACTGTACCCGTGTTTACTGTACCCATGTTTACTGTACCCGTGTTTACTGTACACGTGTTTACTGTACCCGTTTACTGTACCCGTGTTTACTGTACCCGTGTTTACTGTACCCGTGTTTACTGTACACTGTACCCGTGTTTACTGTACCCGTGTTTACTGTACCCGTGTTTACTGTACACTGTACCCGTGTTTACTGTACCCATGTTTACTGTACACTGTACCCGTGTTTACTGTACCCGTGTTTACTGTACCCGTGTTTACTGTACACTGTACCCGTGTTTACTGTACCCGTGTTTACTGTACCCGTGTTTACTGTACCCGTGTTTACTGTACCCGTGTTTACTGTACCCGTGTTTACTGTACCCGTGTTTACTGTACCCATGTTTACTGTACCCGTGTTTACTGTACCCGTGTTTACTGTACCCATGTTTACTGTACCCGTGTTTACTGTACACTGTACCCGTGTTTACTGTACCCGTATTTACTGTACCCGTGTTTACTGTACACTGTACCCGTGTTTACTGTACCCGTGTTTACTGTACACGTGTTTACTGTACCCATGTTTACTGTACCCGTGTTTACTGTACCCGTGTTTACTGTACCCATGTTTACTGTACCCGTGTTTACTGTACACTGTACCCGTGTTTACTGTACCCGTGTTTACTGTACACTGTACCCGTGTTTACTGTACCCGTGTTTACTGTACCCGTGTTTACTGTACCCGTGTTTACTGTACACGTGTTTACTGTACCCGTTTACTGTACCCATGTTTACTGTACCCGTGTTTACTGTACCCATGTTTACTGTACCCGTGTTTACTGTACACTGTACCCGTGTTTACTGTACCCGTGTTTACTGTACCCGTGTTTACTGTACCCGTGTTTACTGTACCCATGTTTACTGTACACTGTACCCGTGTTTACTGTACCCGTGTTTACTGTACCCGTGTTTACTGTACCCATGTTTACTGTACCCATGTTTACTGTACACTGTACCCGTGTTTACTGTACCCGTGTTTACTGTACCCATGTTTACTGTACCCATGTTTACTGTACACTGTACCCGTGTTTACTGTACCCGTGTTTACTGTACCCGTGTTTACTGTACCCGTGTTTACTGTACACTGTACCCGTGTTTACTGTACCCGTGTTTACTGTACACTGTACCCGTGTTTACTGTACCCATGTTTACTGTACCCGTGTTTACTGTACCCGTGTTTACTGTACCCGTGTTTACTGTACCCGTGTTTACTGTACACTGTACCCGTGTTTACTGTACCCGTGTTTACTGTACACTGTACCCGTGTTCACTGTACCCGTGTTCACTGTACCCGTGTTCACTGTACCCGTGTTTACTGTACCCGTGTTTACTGTACCCGTGTTTACTGTACCCGTGTTCACTGTACCCGTGTTTACTGTACCCGTGTTTACTGTACCCGTGTTTACTGTACCCGTGTTTACTGTACCCGTGTTCACTGTACCCGTGTTCACTGTACCCGTGTTCACTGTACCCGTGTTTACACTGACTGCACATATAAAGCCCATAACTCCACCCACAGCACAGAAGATGCTTCAATACAATAGAAGCAAATCATTAACACACACAATAATAAACACACGAGGACTAGAGATCAAAGGCTTTAATTACACACAATAACCAACAAAATAAATCAGAAATCACCAGGATAATGTAAAACAATAAAAGGTTAAAGGTCACGTGGGTTATTTGACATATTTCTCCATGAACTTTTTGTGGAATTCAGAGCGTAGCGTGTCATTAATAAAGCGCTTCTCCTTCCGAGACTCGTCCACACCTTTGGCACAGTTTTTAAAGACAACATCATCGTCCCACCTGTAACACACACAGTTCTGTGTATGAAACCTCAAGTTAGTTATGTGTGTGTGTGAGTGTGAGTTTGTGTGTGAGTGCGTGTGTGTGAGTGTGTGTGTGTGTGTGTGTGTGTGTGTGTGATTGTGTGTGTGTGAGTGAGTGAGTGTGTGAGTGAGTGTGCGTGTGCGTGCGTGTGTGAGTGAGTGTGAGTGAGTGTGAGTGTGAGAGTGTGAGAGTGTGAGAGTGTGTGAGTGTGTGAGTGTGTGAGTGTGAGAGTGTGTGTGAGTGTGAGAGTGTGTGTGAGTGTGAGAGTGTGTGTGAGTGTGAGAGTGTGTGTGTGTGTGTGAGAGAGATACCTGCGTTTTACCCTGAAGGTATTCTGTGTCTGTGTTTGTTGTCCAGCGAGGTTGAGAAGTGGATTTCCACTCAGAATGTTCTCCATCCGAATTCTCTCCTCCTCCGCCTTCTGCTCCCGCTCCTAATACACAAACATTTATAACAAGACAATTATTTCACACACACACACACACACACACACACACACACACATGAGGATGTTGAGGTTCTCTTTAGGAGTGACGAGGATGGACAGGATTAGGAAGGAGCACATCAGAGGGACAGGTCAGGTTGGCTGTGTTGGGGACGAGGACAGAGAGACTAGAGTGAGATGGTTTGGACATGTACAGAGGAGGGAGATGTTATATTGGTAGAAGGATGTAGGAGATGGAGCTGCAGGTCAGAGGTCAAGAGGAAGGACAAAGAGGAGAAACATGGGTGTGTTAAATGATGAGGATAGAGTTAGGTGGGAACTGATGATTCTCTGTGGGACCTCTAACGGGAAAAGACCAAAGTAGAAGGAGACACGCACACACACGCACACACACGCACACACACGCACACTCACTCACACTCACTCACACTCACTCACACACTCACTCACACACTCACTCACACACGCACACACACGCACACACACGCACACACACGCACACTCACTCACACACTCACTCACACACTCACTCACACACTCACTCACACACTCACTCACACACTCACTCACACACTCACTCACTCACACACTCACTCACTCACACACTCACTCACTCACACACTCACTCACACACTCACTCACACACTCACTCACACACTCACTCACACACTCACTCACTCACACACACACTCACTCACACACTCACTCACACACTCACTCACACACTCACTCACTCACTCACACACTCACTCACACACACACTCACTCACACACTCACTCACTCACTCACTCACTCACTCACTCACACACTCACACACTCACACACTCACACACTCACACACTCACACACTCACACACACACTCACACACACACTCACACACACACTCACACACACACTCACACACACACTCACACACACACTCACACACACACTCACACACACACTCACACACACACTCACACACACACTCACTCACCTTCCTCTCCTGCTCCTCTGCTCTTTCCTTCTTGATTTTCTCGAGTTCGGCCAGCAGGGCTGCAGTGTCATCGTCACTGTCAGAGGCGGAGTCAGAGTCCTCATCCTCCTGCGTGCACGCACACACACACACACACACACACACACACTATATTTATATATCACACTGTGTAGACAGAGAAGTGTTGTGTACAGAAAAAGAAGCCTGTGCAGTTGTGTGTGAGTGTGTGTCATACATCAGTGAGAGGGTCATCTGCATCCAGGTTTGCAGCAGGTATCTGATCAAGTCGTGGGCGCTTAGATGAGGAAGAGGAGGAGGAAGAAGAGGTGTGTTCTACAGGAGAGACACAGAACTGATATTACTTACACAAACACACATGCATCCACAACCAAACATATCGACCCATCACACACACACCCCAACATCCACACACCTCTTGCTCCTCTCTCTCTGTTCTTGACGACTGCCCTCTCTCTCTCCTCCAGCTCACGCCTAAAATCACGAGCACGCACTTCCTCAGGAGCATCCTGAGTGGGCTGTCTGAAAACACACACACACACACACACACACACACACACACACACTTCAATTTAAAAATGAATGATGCACAATAACACATAACTTCTACATCTTCTCTCTCATGTGTGTGTGTGTGTGTGTGTGTGTGTGTGTGTGTGTGTGTGTGTGTGTGTGTGTGTGTGTATACACACCTGTATTTGATCTTGGTGTGTCCTGGCAGGTCTCTGCTGGAGTACTGTTTAGAGAGAGCACTCAGATCGCCCTCCCCTTTGCCCCGCCCACCTCGAGCAGGCTCAAATGTTGGCCGCGCTGCTGTAGTCATCCTGGTCCTATAAGGATGACATCATCATGATTTATGACGTCACATGTATGTTGCTGCTGCGTGATTATAAACCCAGACACGGTTTATCTCGTTTAGTTTAGCTTGCAAAGGTTTTGGATGTCCAAGAATATTTAACAAAAAAATAGTTTTTTTTGGAAAAACAAGACTCACTGCTTCAATACAAATGTTTTATGTAACTCATCATTAAGGGGTTTGACCGTAGTTGATTTTCTGTTCCCTAATATAACGCTCAAGTTGAACTGTATTAAACACTTCATAAAAGATAAAGATATGATATGGTTTATAATCCTAACCTTATCGCTGGTGTAGATTTTCTCCTAAATGTGATTTTGATATAAATAAAGATAACTTTCAGTTATCAGGTCTCTCTCGTGTACTGGCTGCTTATATAAAATACGTTTTCTCCCCACAGGCATTTAATCTGGAATAATAAATATGTGAAATACAAAAAAAATCAATATTTTTACAATAACTGGGTTAAAAATAATATATTGTTTATTTCACAACTAAATGATCAATTTTATTTACTTACATACTCTGAGTTTCTTAAAAAAATGTAATATCCCAGTTTGTCCACGAGAATATAGCATTGTGTTTAATGTGTTTTCTGAGATTATTACAAAGTAATATGGAATCTGAAAAGATGCTAACATTTAAAAAAGAAACCGTTTTAAATGGTATTAATATGAAAGATAATAAATGTAATAATACATTTTTTTAGAGTTACTTCACTGTCCTGCAGCATTGTGAGCTAAACACTGGGACAATCTGGGAGAATATTAAATGGAAATTGGTTTGGACTTAATAATAATAATAATAATAATATCATCATCATCATCATTATGATAATAATAATAATAATAATAATAATAATATCATCATCATCATCATTATGATAATAATAATAATAAACAACAATAATAATAAATATTACATTAACAATAAAATTAATGAAGTATATTTAGTATGAGGAAAGTAAAATGGTGAAATGTCACATTTTTATTTAAAATCTGTTTATTTTAGTTGGAAAGTTTCATATCCATAAATGTAAGCGGTCTGAAAAACCTTTTACAGTTTAAACTATTTTGAACACAAGGCTGTTAATTTAACTCCTCTTCTGTACATTAATGTTATTGCTCCCGTTTTCTCCTCTTTGTTGTTACTATTCTAATATCTGATTAATATGACAAGTATTTTGTCTGTTATCATTTTGTTATTAAGACAAAGTATATAAATATATAAACCCAGTCACGTGACCATCAGCTACTCAATTGTGGTGATAAATGTTCCGGTCCACAGTTATACAATACACCGAATAATTAAAGCGTTAAAACAACTAAAGCTAAGCGTTAGCGCCAAAGCTAAAGCGTTAGCGCCAAAGCTAAAGCGTTAGCGCCAAAGCTAAAGCGTTAGCGCCAAAGCTAAAGCGTTAGCACCAAAGCTAAAGCGTTAGCACCAAAGCTAAAGCGTTAGCACCAAAGCTAAAGCGTTAGCGCCAAAGCTAAGCGTTAGCACCAAAGCTAAAGCGTTAGCACCAAAGCTAAGCGTTAGCACCAAAGCTAAGCGTTAGCGCCAAAGCTAAGCCTTAGCACTGCCATGTGTTTATACACTATAAATGACCCTCCATATAAAGTGACATTAAACACAGCGCTTCAGCACAATAATAATAATAAATAACACATCGCACTGAGGAACACAACGGAATCCTTACCTTCTCCGTGATATCCCAGCAGACACTGACGTAATAACACAGGGACGGAAACCTGCAGCGACACCCAGTGGAACAACAACGACACGACAATTAAATAATAATAAAAAAAGCCCAATGACAGAAACCTAAATTCTATTTATTTGTTTCGCGATTTTAACAACGGACATTGTAGGTTTACGGTAAAGTAGAGAAACATTAAGACTTTTAACTTAAGTTATTTCCATTAAGTATCTCTAACATCTATCTCTAATGATCATGTCTGAGGTGACGGTGATGAGGAAGAAACCTTGAGAGGAACCTCATCCTCATTTAGTGACACTGGACAGGAAATTATGGACCTTCACCACAGAACAAACACTGACTTTCCTGTAAAGCTCTTCAGATGATCACTGATGAAGACTAGAGAACAAAACTGACGGACACCTCGATAGTGTAAAGAGAAGGTGGCAGATCTGTCTCAAGCAGTGTGAACCATCAAGAGACCAACCAGGGGTACAGAGAAGAATATCAAGTATGAGAGAGAGAGAGAGAGAGAGAGAGAGAGAGAGAGAGAGAGAGAGAGAGAGAAGAGTAAAGAGTTCCACCACCACTCAGCAGTCACCAAACACTCCATAACTGTGGGGCTCTGTGAGAAAAAGCTCTGCCCCCTGCTGGAGACTTTTACCAACAAATATCCTGCACCTTTCGATCGAAGTAGGTGAGACAGATCATAAAAAACAAAAGATTTCTCAGGCACTGTGGTGCGAGACCATTAAGTGCTTTATAGCTTAGCCAATGTGTGAGCCAATGAAATGAGGATAAATAGTGGTGGTGTGTTCATATCTTCTTCATGACACGACCCTTCCTCAAGTACTTAAACACGCCCTATGCATTTCTTACTACATCACCTCCACACCAGAGGTTAGACTGATGTCCCTTACTCCGGGTCCCATAGGTTCAATGTCAGGATGTGTTTATTGCTTAAAAACTTCATTAAACTTTGACATTCTGCAAAATAACAAATGTAATATAAAGATATTAACACAGATGGAATTATCAGATTGTCACTAATCCAGATTTATCTTCAGATATTAACACATTTATAATCTGATCTAGTGGCTCTGCCAAATTTTATTAAATGTGCTATTTAAATAAGACCAAATTAAGAGTTTAAAGTAATTCACAAGCTGAAGAGAAAATTCTTTGATATTTAGTTATAATTACAACAGGAGGTTATTCACCCCGACACACACAAGTTTTTGAAGATTTATTGTTCCTGAAATGTCCAGTCTGGAGGACAAAATAAAAAATACAAAAGTGTCACAGTACAAAGACTTATAATAGAGAGAGATAGAGATAGAAAGAGAGAAAGATTCCTATAATGTGAATAACAATTCTCTTTCACACAGAATAATAAAATCCTCATCATTGTTGTGAGTAAAAGCCCACCGTACAGAGGAGGGCAGGCAGCGAGACAGACGTCTTTACAGTCACCCTCTGCAAACAGACATATGGGGTGTGTGTGTGTGTGTGTGCATCCTGCAGGTTCGGTGGCCATGTTTGTCCATAGCACAGCCCCTCAGATCAGAGTCACATGACAGGAGCAGGGCTGCATGTGTGACATCATCAGTGACATCATCAGGAGAGAGACGGGAGATCCAGAGAGGGAGAGCGAACAGGGTCAGGCCACTTGTTGGGGTTAGAGACAGACAGGAGATGGGTACAGGGCGAGAGGGGCAATGACAGACAGGTGGATAGTAATGTAGAGATACACAGGCAGCTTTTTTGAGGGGGGGGGGGTGTATGTGAGCCTAAGCGTCCTCACAGTGATGACGTGGCATGTGTGGGCAAGAGGTCATCGTCATGGTAACAAAAGGGAGCTGCTGGTACGGTCAAGCTTCTTTCCTTTTGAGAGAGCAGCAACCTGTTTCATCAACTCCCTGTTCTTTGCCTACAGACAGACAAGCAGACATTATGTAAGTCAGGGACCTGGAGATGGTTCTACGGTTGTCATGTCAACAGACTCACCAAGATTGGAGGAAAAAAAACAACAGGTACTTTATTCCTAAACATCAGTCAGCGAGAGCCTCAGATTCCTGTTCTTAGTTAACAAGAGAGAAATCTGGTGGTTTTCTGCTGCTGTGGCTCATTTACATCAACAGCTGGAATTCCTTTCTGCTCACTGAAACTGCTCACTGCTGTTTACTGAAATTACTATAAGCTTCAAATAGACTAAATATTATATTATTTTCCTTTAATCTCTTTATTAATCTCTTATTAACAAAGTGTTTCCATCCACAGGACTGTCACTGTTCTGTGTAAACTCTGGAAACTACTAAAAATCCCAGATGGTCCGTAGTTTCTTAAATACTCAAACCAGCTCCTCCAACCCTGCCATGGGAGTCTCGGAGCTCATTCTGATCTTTGATGACGGCCTGATTAACCCTTCTAGCCCACTTTTGTCCACAAGGGGGAAGTTTCCACATTTTTGGCCAGATCATGTTTCAGCTAAAGAAATGAGTCTTTGGGACAAACCTTTATACACCATGTACTTTGGAAAGAGTATTTTGAATGTCTGACCAGGTCTATAATGTTCTTTTGTTTTAAACCCGTACATGTGCTTTGAGACCAAAACATTTCAATAATAGATTTTACTTATTACCAATTTATTTAGTGACATCAAGAATTGCTTTTGGCAATGTTCATTTTTGTGCAGCATCAGATTTTTTTTAGTTTTTAATAAAAGATGTATTTTATTTTACATTCTAAAGGTTCCACCTGCTGTGAAGACGTACTTTTTTTTACTCTAGACCAAAAGGTGGCGCCACTGCGCCGTTACACAGGCCTGCACAAAAACAAGCTTATTTTCAGGCTTTTTACATTTGTTTCTATGGAGGATATCAGCATACTATAGTGTGCATGTTTACTATTGTGTTTGTGTTCATGTGTATTCAGGCTTTTAAGCAGGGCTGCTGGCAGTGGCACACACACGGTAGTGGCAAACTGGTGGACCTGGGATTCAAGCCCAGAACTTGGTAGTCAAGTCAAGAAGCTTTTATTGTCATTTCAACCATATAAAGCTGTTGCAGGACACAGTGACATGAGAACGTTTCTCCAGGATCAAGGTGCTACATAAAAACAGACAGTGCAGGACAAAACACCTTAAACCTCTAGGCTACCTCATCCCCTATAATAACTGTATAATAAATAACTGTATAAATGTGCAAGGGCTTATAATAAGAGACAGTGAGTGAAACTGAGTACGTGTGTGTGTGTATATGTATGTGTGTGTGTGTGTGTGATTCTATAAAATTTGTATACATTACCTGTTGTTGCTCCATGGCCTCTTTGTGAGCTTTCTCCATGTTGTTCATCTTTAGCCGCATGTTCGACTCCTGATACTGAAAATCAGCCTTCAGCTCAGTCAACTAGACACACACACAGACACACACACAGACACACACACAGAGACACACAGACCTAGGTTAAGGCGTGCGTACGCGTGTCTGCATGCGTGCGTGTGTCTGCGAGCGTGCGTGTCTGCGTCTGTGTGTGCGCGCGCGCGTGTCTGTGGGCGCGCGCGCGTGTGTGTGTGTGTGTATACCTTTCTGTCCTTCTCCAGGATGGTCTGGTCTCTCTGCTGCAGCAGCCTCTTCAGTGACATCACTTCCTCTTTCAGCTGACTTATAAGGATGAAGTTATCTGTCCCACCTGAGTCCATCGACTGAGCTATAGAACTGCTACAGTGAGATATTAGACAAACAGCAGACACACACACACACACACACAGGGAGAGAGAGACACACACACATTTAATGTACACATATTACAGCGCCATTTAGCACATTTTTACACACAACATGTAACTAACAGAATTCAACGACAGTTACTTACTCTATCTCACACACACACACACACACGCACACACACACACACACACCTGTCTCCATTGGACGGTTTCAGCTCCAGTTTGGGTTTCTTCTTTGGCGTTTCCTTCTGAATAGATGCTGACTTATGGCTGTAGACAACAGCAAACATTGTTACTATGACAACACAACCTTCCAACTCCGTGTCCATAGTATACCGCTGCCTACAATACTCCAATACTTGTCCCAAACACACACTCAATGTGCACAACCAAGAAAAAGTGAACAAGGAAAGAAATTACAGGCAGGTCTGGAACACCGAGGACAGTGTGTGCGTGTGTGTGTGTGCGTGTGTGTGTGTACAGTAATAAGAGTCAGTAAGTTCACCTCTGTTCCCACAGACGCTGCTCCTGTTCTGGACTCAAACTGCTACTCAGCCTGCATACACACACGTGGACACACACACAAGGGCACACACACAAGGGCACACACACAAGGGCACACACACAAGGGCACACACACAAGGGCACACACACAAGGGCACACACACAAGGGCACACACACACACACCATCTGAGTATAAGAGACTTAGCATTATGCACACTGGTACAGTCATAAGTATGCACAAGATAAAAAACTAAGGCCACAATTCACAGACTTTACAAGTTGTGTACTTGTGAGAGATGCTGTGGCAGTGTGTGTGTGTGTGCACTTGTGAGAGGTGTGTGTACTTGTGAGAGGTGTGTGTGTATGTGTGTATACTTGTGAGAGGTGTGTGTGTGTACGTACTTGTGAGAGGTGTGTGTGTGTGTGTGTACTTGTGAGAGGTGTGTGTGTGTGTGTACTTGTGAGAGGTGTGTGTGTGTGTGTACTTGTGAGAGGTGTGTGTGTGTGTGTACTTGTGAGAGGTGTGTGTGTACTTGTGAGAGGTGTGTGTGTGTGTGTACTTGTGAGAGGTGTGCGTGTGTGTGTACTTGTGAGAGGTGTGCGTGTGTGTGTACTTGTGAGAGGTGTGCGTGTGTGTGTACTTGTGAGAGGTGTGCGTGTGTGTGTACTTGTGAGAGGTGTGCGTGTGTGTGTGTACTTGTGAGAGGTGTGTGTGTGTGTGTGTGTGTACTTGTGAGAGGTGTGTGTGTGTGTGTACTTGTGAGAGGTGTGTGTGTGTGGTGAGAGGTGTGTGTGTGTACTTGTGAGAGGTGTGTGTGTGTGTGTGTGTGTGTACTTGTGAGAGGTGTGTGTGTGTGTGTGTGTGTGTACTTGTGAGAGGTGTGTGTGTACTTGTGAGAGGTGTGTGTGTGTGTGTACTTGTGAGAGGTGTGTGTGTGTGTGTACTTGTGAGAGGTGTGTGTGTGTGTGTGTGTGTACTTGTGAGAGGTGTGTGTGTGTGGTGAGAGGTGTGTGTGTGTACTTGTGAGAGGTGTGTGTGTGTGTGTGGTGAGAGGTGTGTGTGTGTACTTGTGAGAGGTGTGTGTGTGTGTGTACTTGTGAGAGGTGTGTGTGTACTTGTGAGAGGTGTGTGTGTACTTGTGAGAGGTGTGTGTGTACTTGTGAGAGGTGTGTGTGTACTTGTGAGAGGTGTGTGTGTACTTGTGAGAGGTGTGTGTGTGTGTGTACTTGTGAGAGGTGGTGTGGCGGTGATGGTGGCGATGCTCCTTTTCGCTGAGTGATGATGAGTTGGAGTGGGAGGAGCCAAGGCCTTTACGTTGTTCTTTAGTTTTCTGTAAAACACGGCGATAGGACAGTGTGCAAAGCCAACAGAGCAGCTTCCCATCCACCTACACACACACACACACACACACACACACACACACGCTCATTCACGAGTTTTCTTCTAATTATTTGTATGACCTTTTAGAGCTTATTCAGTAGTGTGTGTTTATAACTGGGTGTTAAAATGATTCTTCTCAATTACTGACATGAGAGAATATTAAAGCACAAACTCCATCATTTAACTGAACTAACTAGAACAAGTAATCTTCATCTCTAGGGTTGATCATCGTGTGTGTGTGTGTGTGTGTGTACTTGTGAGAGGTGCGTGTGTGTGTGTGTGTGTGTGAGAAACCTTTCTCCGACCCTCCTCCTTCCTGTCGAAGGCACACTGCTGTTTACACTGCTCACAGGTCTGTGGTGGGCCGTACTTCTTCTCAGAGTTAGTGCAGCGCTGACACTTTGTCCCGATGAATGCAGCAATGATGTTACAGTACTGACATGGCTTTGGCTACCACACACACACACACACACACACACACACACACAGTTTACATGACCCCTTCAGTACATCACAGTACATTTTGTGCACCTCTCTCACAGAGAAACAGATAAAGAGACAGAAAGTAAACTTACTGTTCCAAACTGTTTAACATTCTGTGCACATTTCTTGCAAATGGTGTTAGTTTTGCTGTAAAGAAACACACTGTATTATTAATAATGTTATAGGTATTTATAGATATATACACACATCTGTATTTAATCTTGGGGTGTGTGTGTGTGTGTGTGTGTATACCTATACATTCTCATTCTACATTCTCAGCTGAACCCATAATACTGTTCATGACTCCACCAGCATGTTCCCTTTAGTGTGTAATGAAGTGTGTCACACTCCAACTAACAGTATGTAGTTTATAACATGGTTTTAAAGACACAGAGATCAACCCATGACTGTGTGGTTATAGAACAAAAACCACACACTCTGATAAAGAACAATTAAACACTTCAGTGTCCACAGTGTCTATGGGTGTGAAACCAGTGCTGCATCACTCGGTGTGTGTGTGTGTGTGTGTGTGTGTATTACCTCTCCTGTTGGAATTCGGTCCTACAGTAGGTGCACTTCACTATGGGATGGGCGATCCGACACTCCTGCACACGTAATGAAGCAT